>NC_142529.1:15733300-15778300 GCF_964205215.1 Stylophora pistillata
CTCATCAGGCAATTTAACAAGTGAATTGTTGGAAATCACAGTTCTGTGCGCTCTACGAGTTACATTCTACTACAAAAGAATATATATATATATATATATGTGAGAATTTTATATTTGCCATAAATGTGTACCTGGCTTTCTACAGGGACTTCAGAAAATTCAGTTGACGTGGTTTGGGTTGGATCATCGTCAACCTAAAAGTTCATCGGAACAATGCAAGAAAAGAAGAAAGAAGTGAATAAAATGTGGCTCGATATTACCATCATTTGGGCGAAAATTTGGATCGGTGTAAGATAATTACTAATTACAATTTTTTCGATTATTTAGTACAATACCTGACTTAGGTCCACAACGAGTGCAGCCGATTCGTTGCGTATTTCTACATCCTCTTGCGAAGCAAGAGACGATGCGTTGTCAGATCTATTAATGTCTCTAAGCACCTAAAAGAAAATAAAGCATTTCCATGAAATGGTAAGGAATATTTTTGGAGGTCAATGAACTTCGAACCACATATAAAAGGTCAGCACGCATGTAAAGGTGACAAGAGACACGGACTTACATTTCGTCTTGATCGAGCTGAGAGCGGCTTTTCTAATCCCTTTTTTCGCACAGTAGGCACCGAACCCGGCAGAATTCTTCGCCTAGAGCCGTCCAAGTGCATGGATCTCTCAAAACAGTCTTCTGAGAAGTGTTCAGAACATATTACAAATCTACCTGTGGGATTGAAATTTGCCCGGCAGCCGATTCGTTGCGTATTTCTACATCCTCTTGCGAAGCAAGAGACGATGCGTTGTCAGATCTATTAATGTCTCTAAGCACCTAAAAGAAAATAAAGCATTTCCATGAAATGGTAAGGAATATTTTTGGAGGTCAATGAACTTCGAACCACATATAAAAGGTCAGCACGCATGTAAAGGTGACAAGAGACACGGACTTACATTTCGTCTTGATCGAGCTGAGAGCGGCTTTTCTAATCCCTTTTTTCGCACAGTAGGCACCGAACCCGGCAGAATTCTTCGCCTAGAGCCGTCCAAGTGCATGGATCTCTCAAAACAGTCTTCTGAGAAGTGTTCAGAACATATTACAAATCTACCTGTGGGATTGAAATTTGCCCGGCAGCCGATTCGTTGCGTATTTCTACATCCTCTTGCGAAGCAAGAGACGATGCGTTGTCAGATCTATTAATGTCTCTAAGCACCTAAAAGAAAATAAAGCATTTCCATGAAATGGTAAGGAATATTTTTGGAGGTCAATGAACTTCGAACCACATATAAAAGGTCAGCACGCATGTAAAGGTGACAAGAGACACGGACTTACATTTCGTCTTGATCGAGCTGAGAGCGGCTTTTCTAATCCCTTTTTTCGCACAGTAGGCACCGAACCCGGCAGAATTCTTCGCCTAGAGCCATCCAAGTGCATGGATCTCTCAAAACAGTCTTCTGAGAAGTGTTCAGAACATATTACAAATCTACCTGTGGGATTGAAATTTGCCCGGCGGGTTCGCACGAATCGCATCCATTTTTCCCGTTCTGATCTATTCACAGGGCTCTGATGGAGAGAAATTCCACTAGCATGGTCTTCACAATTACTACAGCCTTGAACTACGCATCGGTGCCCCGTCGTTTTTTGGATGTTGTAGTAAGAATGGAAAAGATCACTGTGTTATGTTTGTTTCACAACTAGCCATGTGAGATTTTCGAGTTGAGCGTTTGACGTCACTTCCTCTGAATACTGCGATCAACTTCCGGGACATGATCAAATAATGGCGGACGCGAAATCTCGCATTTAACGGCCTAAAAAGACACTTCTGGTCCTCGGACTAGTTTGAAATTTAACAGGGTAGGTAAGGAGAACATACTGAACGCGAAAATGTAAAAAGCTGAAGTACGAAAATTTTGATCTCAGGGGCACTTTAACTACTTAAGATTAGAGATTTAGAGGGGACGATAGTTGTCAAAAGCCTTGCAGGGCTCAATTTGGTATTAGAACACAAAGTTCAGGCAACATTTTTTAAATTATCAGGTGAGTGCAAAATGCTTTGGGCCCAGCAAGACCAGTGCCATCTGGCCACTTGCCCCAGGGTGCTGGAGAGTGATGAGAATGCCTCTCACTTGACTTGTGCTAACCCTAACCCTAAATTTGCTTGATTCACCTGCATAGACCTTATAACCACCCTCACAGGAGTCCCTGGGATTTTGTAACCACCCTCATAGGGGCCCCTGGGATTGGAAATTAATTTTGCTCAGGGTGAATATTTTAAATTTCTCACCCTTCACAAAGAGTGAATCTTCCAAATTTCTCACCCTTGAAAGGGTAAATAGCTCTGACTGTTCACCTTACCAAGATCTAATCAGGTAAAAATAAACAGAAAAACACCCCTGTTATGGTGAGTGCTTTCAAATGTTTATCCTCACTTCAGTGCTTGGGTTGATTTTATCTGCAAAATAATTTTTTTTGACAAGCATTCAATTCTGTGTGGCAATTTTTGGACCCAATTCACCCTTCAGCTAATGTAGTGCAATCCTTGTATTTTTTTTGCACTGGAACACAGTGTGTCAACCTGATGGTGGTACGAACAGCATGAGGAGCAGGTCTCAAAAAAGCAAAAGCTTAACCACTACATACAGTACTGTTTCTTTTACAAGTCCAATGTCATTGTCAGTTTTGAGGAAAAGATCGAGTGATTTCCCCACGAGGAGGTATGGTTTGAAAACTGCAAAATTTATCTTGAAAAATGGTAAAACTGGTTATTATTATTATTATTATTATTATTAATTAAAAGTGGTTACAAATAATTATTGTTCAGTGTCCATCCATGACTGTTTTCTTTTTACTTGCACCTTGTAGAACAGGAATGGTGAAAGCTTTTCAGGACCTGCATTCTCTGCACACATGAAAAGCTTGTTTCACAGCCTCACTGGAAAATCGGTGACAATCAACATGCTTCGATCTGCATTCATTACCTGGTCATATGATAGAGAGTAAGTGGCCATTTTTGTACTACTATACAATTCAGCAAATAAGTCATGCCTTTTTTTAATGAGGGCAACACCAAATAGCCTCAACTTTTGGCCCTCAAAACGTAACCATACAGTTTCATTTAACAATTAATTAAGAAGTCATTCACAACAACAAGAGATAATTTTGTTATTCCGTGCTGTCAAATTCCACAAAGGAAACATCGACCTAGGTTAAAGAAATGGGTTTTAAATGATTACTTCCATTGAATCGTAACTCGTAACCAGTTTCTGATTTCCTAGGTGAATCATGAAAAAGGCTGGAATTTCTTTTGTGATCAGAACTTATGCTGACGTGAGAGAGTAAACATATCATGAAAGTCATTAGCAGGTGAGCCTCTTTTAAAAAGATACATAAATTTAATGGTATCAATACATGTCCAAGAATTTTAACTCGTGCTCTGTAAAAAGGAACATTGCTTTGAAAATCAAAAGACACTGGGTATTCTTCCGATTATTTTCTTTTGCAGAACCATAATGCAATTTAAATCAGACTGACATGGTGATCTCCATACCAAAACACAACATATGCATTCAGGGTGAACTACACTAGTACAAAGGAGCACAAACAAGTTTTGGCAAAAACTAGACTCGTCAATAATACGTATTGATTTGAGGATAACACCTAGAAATACTGTTTCTCTCACACCTTCAATGACACTCTTGTCAATTTGAATAGATATATCAAGTGTCTGCTTCCTTTGGTGCAGACTTCAAAATCATAACGACAATATTACATCAATCGATCGATCAGTCTGAGGTAGGCTTCATGGAGACAATGCCAGTGTCAAATCAAAAAAAGAAAAAAGGCTGATAGTTTCGAAAGAAACTGTTTCGGGCTGTGTCGGTGGGAGTAATGAAATAATTTGGATATATCAACAAAGTTGAAATGGTAAATTGGCCACCGTAATGATTACAAAGCTGACGTTTCGAGCATTAGCCCTTCGTCGCACCGACGAAGGGCTAATGCTCGAAACGTCAGCTTTTGTAATCATTACGGTGGCCAATTTACCATTTCAACTTTGTTGATATATCCAGAAAAGAAAAAATCTATTTCAACTTATCATGATAAAAAGCCATCAAATTCTTACAAAAAATGGACAAAGTATTTGACTCTCTAATACTAAGGTCATTCGTTCCACAGGAAACCAAAAAAATAAATAAATAAATAAATACCCAAGGTGAAAACTAAACTTTAATATGCAACTTACACTTGGACCTACCCACTAAATTCAGTGTTGTCAATGTAGCCATCTCTAAAACCAGATTTCCATTGTACAGGGACTGCACAGATGCCCTTAAGGCATCATAGGCAGCCGCGCTCAGACATTAATGGAAACAAGCTTAGTGGACATATGACCGCCGCACAACCAATGACTGAAAGCAGCTTGCGGTCAACCTGGCCAAAGAGTATGCAGAGGACTGTTTGGACAATGAATTCAGTGAAGGCCAAGCACAACTGCAGAGTTCCGATGACTGTCCTTTCAAACACGGTGATTTTGTGGCAGTGGTGGAAGAGGATAGCTGGCTTAACTGCCCAAAGGTTTTGATGGGACAGATCCATTCTCTTGGTCAAGAAGGTGAGGTTTCCCTTCTCTGGTACAAGAACGTTTCAAATAACTTTTACAGACTGCAACACAGCAGTGGACAGTGAAGGGAGAGTGTAGACAGCCTAGTGCCTGTTACTGTGAAAGTGCCAAAGAATCGACCAGGGTTGTTTCAACTCTGCACTTCCCCAAGTGAAATACACAAGATTGTCTTTGCAGATTAGGATACCCAGATCAGAGGAAATCAAGTAACAAGCCCAGTCTCAAAAGTCCTCAGTCCACTGAAGAACTACAACTCTTTTTCATGTCCTTGCTACAAACATTCATTTTGTTACTCAATCATCCCATGCCATTTTAAAGTGTTGCTTTTGTTGATGTCATGATTATGATACATGTTACGCATCACAATTACGATTTTTTCAAGTTGGGTTGACTCTTGATTTTCTTCTTGAATAATTAGGGCTAGGACACAAATGAAATTGAGAATCAACCCAGGTAAAAAAAAAACTTCACTCCAATGCAATGTTGACCTGCAACATATGAAACTGTTCTCGCAGGCCATTTAATTAGATTTTAAGATGGGCATCTTGTATCACAAAAGATTTTTTCGAAGTTGAAAAGAAGAATTTAGTCTGAATTTAAAATGGACCTGTAACATACACACATGTATGCAATTTGATTTGAGTAGGACTCAAGTATTTCATACTTAGCTCCTAGACTGCAGAGACATTTTCTCTCTCATATAGCTTTGGATTCAAGTCTTAGTTGGGCGGGTTAGGAGTGATTGTAAAGCACTGTTGATCTGTCATTGTAAATAGTGCTCTATAAGTGATAAATTGTAATTAACAGGTGGTTATTAATTTCTGGAGTGTTTTTTAATTTCAGGAATGAAAAATTCAACGATTACTTGTTGTAACGTCCAGAAATTAAGATTATTAATCGCAAAGGGCTTCACTTACGATTATTAGTCGCAAAGAGTGTACTATTGTGATTAATAATCGTGGAAAGTCAATCAAAATCAGTTCTCTTCTCTATGACTACACCATCAGAAGAAAAAGCTACAAGATTTCATAAAATAATAATAATAAAGGTCTTTATTAAGAATTATTGTGCAAACAGACGTGCTACAATTAACATGAATAACATGAATAAAATGAATAAGGAAAAAGAAAAGGTATTAATTACTATTGAAAAGACATCTATTAATAAAAACTGATTTAAAACGACTTGTCTGGACCTTAGGCAAAATATAATTATGCGACCTAGTTCTCAACTGCCGTGTTCTCTGGGGAGGTAAGAGATCGCTCAACGCAGTGTTGGTGGAAGAGATCCTTTGCCATAATTTCTTATCTCTATTACAACGGATATCCAAGATACTGTGTTGCTTTAAGCAGTAACCCAGTTTATAACACCTGGCAAAGAGCTTATCAATTCTACTTAAATATTTACTATAAAAAGCACACCCCCAGACCTCAATAGCATATGTAAAAACTGAAAGAATCAAACTTTGAAAAAGTAAGTCCAAATTCTCAATAGGGTAGCCATAATATTTACATATTCTCAAAATATACAACCTACTGCTAGCCTTACTAAGTAGGTAATCAATATGAGTGTCCCAATTAACTGGCACTTGCTCAAAGGTAACACCCAATAGTTTCAGTTTTTCTTTCCTCTCTATGATCTCGAGTGGTTCAGGAGGCATCTTGGAAGTCTTTCCTCGTAAAAGAAGTTCCCATGTTTTCGTCAAGTTGACTTTCATGCAGTTCTTGTCGGACCATTCAATAAAGGATAGGATTTCCGTTTCGGATTCATCTAAGCCTACATTTGCCTCGATTGGTAAACTAATAGTTATATCATCAGCAAATTTAACTAGAAGATTCTTATTAGTATTAACAGCTTTGATATCGTTAATAAAAATAGAAAATAAGACCGGCCCCAGGACTGTACCTTGAGGAACACCCCTATTTATAGAAACATATTCAGTACTATGACCATCGACAACAACTCTCTGCTTTCTATGATTTAAAAAACTAATAAGCCAATTAATAATATATGGATTAATGTTAACTTGCTTTAATTTACTACAGAGGAAATTGTGTGATACAGAGTCGAAGGCCTTGATGATCACCTCAGGAAAAGTGTTTGGGTATTCTATTAAATTCTGTGAACAGATTCTTTACGGAAACGTAAAGATCAGTATGGAGAATTTGTAAATGGATATGGGGGCTTAAAGGGTTGTCGTTTGGAATCTGCCTTTTTTTAAATAAATCACAACCACTCTCTTAACCCTTTAACTGGCAGATTTTTTTAGGTAATTTTTCAGTTGCGCAGCCGCAATCACTATTTCTAATGATAACTAAAAAAGTATTGAAGTTACCCTCCCATAAACTATATATCATTGTAAAGCTTTGGAAATGTGTAACATATTTGCAATAAAACAACAAAATATAGGGCATACCACAAAGGGTATGAGCTATTTGCATATATTGGTTACATTCCACCCTGGGCAAAACAATATTTTCTTCAAGGGGCCTGTGGTACAGTATTGTTACCTAAATCACACAATGTACTTGGGTTCAACAACCATTTATCAGGGAATAAAACACTTCAAACAGAACTAAAATATTCCTATCCTAGCCTGAGATATTGCATTTTTTGTACTTCCGGTACAAATCCTATCAGTGAACAATTCACAAAAAAATGTTTTGAATATTATTTGCAAAAGAACTATCCAGAATTGCACAGTTCAGTGCAGTGTTCCTGCCAGAATTGAAGTTGCTGTTACTGCCAATATTGAACTTGTCTATGCCACTTCTCCCAGCAATTTCTGTCTTTGTTTAGGCACAAGGCCTTCCCATCACAGGTAGTGCAAACAATGGCAGATTTATATCGATAATTCCTGTCGAGATTTCTCACTTGGGCTCTCTTGGCACAAACAACACAATCCCTCCTTGCATCAGTTACTGCAATTTCATGGTAGGATCCATCCAGTCTCCTGGCATCAACTTCAGCTTGTGGCTGAGTAGGTGGGCGACCAGCCTTACCACGAAATGATCTTCCAGCAATAAGCTGTCGTGCCACTTCTTTGCGATAAGTTAAAAATTCAGTGTTGCTGGGCTTCAATTTCTTCATAATAATGAAGGAGTCCAGGAGACACACTTCTAGGCCATAGCCAAACAACTTCTTCCAGGCTTTTCGTGACTTTCTAATGACACTAAATGTCTTTATAAGCTGATCTATAAGATCTACTCCGCCCATATATTTTTGATAGTCAAGCTGAGCTGGAGGACAATTGATGTCAACATTACCACCACGAGCTGATTTCCTTTTGATAGTAGCAGGCTGACCATCAAGATCTGGAGGATGAATGGTAGATAAATGGTAAACAACCCTTCGGTCATTCCAGGCTGTTGCTACTAATCTCATATGAGCTCTCCACAAATAGTCTCCACGATCCATTTGTTTTTGCATTCGAGTAGTGATAATCAAATCCTTGGGAAACTGTTTCCTGTTTTGACGTACAGTTCCACATGCAAGTATCTTCTTGTCAAAAAGCTCAAGGAAAAAGTGTGGGTCAGTGTAAAAATTATCCATATAGAGATGGTGATTTTTCCCTGTTTCTGTTACTGTCAGATCTCGTACCACTCTTCTAGCTAAGTGTTTTTCGGGTTGCTGGCCATGTTCTTTCCCCAGATATACTTGAAATCTATAAACATAGCCTGTAGTTGCCTCGCTCAGGACCCACAACTTCATGCCCCACTTAGTTGGCTTATTTTTTATGTACTGCTTGAAAGCCAACTTTCCCTTGTGGGGTACCATTGTCTCGTCAATAGCAATATTCATGCCTAGTCTATACTCGTCTCGAATATTTATAAGTATAATGTTAAGGAAATTTCTCACCCGGTAGATTTTGTCAAAACCATCAGTACCCCTAGGGATGGCTACTGCATTGTCAGCTAAATGAAAGTATCTCCATATTTGAAGGAATCTTGTTTGAGACATGATGTTGGCAATGCTTTCCTGGTGGATTAGTTTATCCTGGCTCCAATACATTTCGAAACGGGGCAACTTGACTATTCCCATCAGAATAATAATACCAATGAAGGCCTCCATTTCATCTCTCGTGACAGGAGCCCAGGGTCTTTTATGCTTGCCAGGGTCAGTTGCCTTCTGCTGATCGTAGTACCTATTGGTCTCTTGAACCAAGATTTCCCATCTATCATTAGTGAATAGCAGATCAAAGAAGTCTCGTTCGCGAGCAGTGTTCACATTCGGAAATCTTCTTGTTGGACCTGGATGTGGTTCTCCAAAGTCAGGGATCTGCACTGGACTATACTGGTCAGACCAGTCAATGTTTGGCTCAGCGGGGTCTTGACGTCGTCTTGCTGGACTGGATCTTGCTCCCCTTCTTGCTCCTCTTCCTCTACCCCTTCCTCTTCCCCTTCCAGCTTGTCTTTCTGGTCGAATAGGACTTCTGTCACGGTTACCACAAATGTCTAACAAAATGAAAAAAAAATGGAATATTTTCTTGAGCCAATGTAACTGAAAATTGCTTTGTTTTGAACTCGAAATATTCAGGAGCATGTTTTCAGTCCACTTCAGAAGTAGCATAAAAAGAACTGTACTTGTAATGTAAACAAACATGTCAGCCTTATTACTTGGACAATGATAGTTTACTAAAACATGTGCTTTTTGGGCAGAACAAACTCACCCACAATCGGTAATCTTTCACTTAAGATTTCTCTGTTAGCAAAGGCTTGTAAAAACACGTAGACAACAGAAATGAAATCTAATACTCGTTATTTGATAAAGAAACTTACCAGATTCTTCGCTATTTGCTTCGTCAGGAAGCAATTCGTCGCTTTCGTCTTCTTCACTTTCCTCGTGTTCTGATCTGCCATTGTTGTCATCTTCTTCCGAAAGTTCTGCTTCGCTTTCATCAGAATAATCCCCGTCAGAATCGTCATTCAGGACTCTTCTAAACACTTCCTCGGGAGATAAATACCTCGCCGCCATTTTTAAATGCTAGCGAATGCGAAACGAAGAATAAATCGCTTTTTACAATCGAAAAACTAGCCAAATTCGAGAAGAATTTTGCTCAAAACAACGACTGAAAGGTCCTCTGGGAAAGCTTCCATATTTGGGGCCACAGGGACCATTTTCATGAAAACAAGAGAGCCCTGACCTTTAGTGGTCACTCTTCGTACAAATATGTACGATTGCCGGTTAAAGGGTTAAGCCAACTCTCTTCCACAAAGATGTCATCATTTATAAAGAACAGCATCCATTAAAATGGTTCAGGCAGAAAACACTACCCAAAACTCAAATTAAAAAATTCAGACTTTTATTTAAACACGATAATTGTTAAAGCAACTACACGCTTGTGGGGTCGTGCGTAAAATGGAATAAAATAAAATGTAGTAAAATAAAATAGTTAAAAAAGCCTATCAAAATTAGAACTAAAAATATTTCAAATTGGGATCCTTAAAGTACACTGTCTGTGGAAAAATAGAATTAAAGTTCAAATTTAAAAGTGCCTTTGATTTGTAGGCTAACGGGGAGAGCTGCTTATGGTTATATTTCTTAAATTTGATTCTTGGAGAGGTGTGTTAAAAACAATAGGTCCTCTTCTGGAAAAACTGTTTTTCATGTATTATGTTTTGAGTTTTGGTACTTTTATGTTGGCGTTACTTCTTGGACTTTTCTTACTATTCATGTCAACTTCTTCAGTGGTATCTAAGATGGAAATAGGTAAAGTCTTCTTATCTATTTTGAACATCAGTTTAGCCAAATTAACTTTATATGTGGTTTCAATGGAAGACCATCGAGCCTTGCTTAGTACTTCAGACTTAGGCATATCCCATGGCCAGTTAAAACTTAATTTTGCCACTCTACAGTGTAAAGACTATAACGCAATTAGGCCCTCCTTATTAGTAAGGCCGCCCCAGACAGTAATACCATATATAATTGATAGGTAAATCAGTTACATTTCGATGTATAATCTCCTACAGTAATGGATTGAGGCTTTTGTGATCTGACATTATACCGCTAATTTTTGCCACGCCCTCTCACGAAGAGGGGCTCTTTTGGGGTGGATTGATGAGAGGAAATTGTTGGTTTAATATGATACTGTTCGGCGGTCAAGTCCTTCGAGCACCAAGAATGCACAGGCAGCCGTTACGTAACTTGCCCCGTCAAGGCAAGTTCCGTTGTTTTCTCGGCCAAAATATAAAAATAGCTACATGGGAAAAACCACGAATGACATCAAGGTCATTTTTTCGGACGTCAATTTGGAGAAATTTGACGTCAATAGGTAAACAAGGTGTAGTCTATGTGCAGACATTGGACGTTAATAGGTAAGCAAGACGAAGTCTATTTTGTAAAATTTGATGTACGGTGCTCCATTATACAAGTGTCCCCTGGCAAAAAAAAAATTTATGAAAAAGGCATTTCAAGCAGACCTCTAAATATCAGCCGGAAAGGTGCAATCTCCGATTACTTTTCATTCAAGAGTTTGGGTCAAGAGGAACTAGAGTCGCAGGAACTATTTTGATAGGAGAAGCATTATTTAGTATTCTTTTCAAGAGTAGAAATCGCTCTTGCACCACACAAACACCAGTCGTCGAGTATTTTAGGACCTGGATTTGTTTACTCTAAACACCAGTGTACCCTAACCTTTCTCCCGTGCGACAGTCTCCTATCCAAATGCACAGCTGATACTTTTCCCGCATAGTTTCAGGGAAGTGAAAAGTGCATTTTCCTCACAGATCCCCGGAAGATCCACCAATGACAAAGGCGAATGATGATGACAAGGTACAGAGTACACAAAGCTTCAATGATTTTCGCCTTGCACCATATCGCCTTTTCCGGTCTGCTCTATTTTCATGTCATCTATGTCCTTCGAAGAAATGTGTGAGAAACTCCACCCATTTTCTTTCATTTAGATCTCCACACCCTCAAGCAGTTGACTACGACGGTGACGATAGCGGACAAAGCCTGTAAAGGTAAGATATCGCTTTTGGTGCTTTGTTTTCTTTTTATTCCATAGTACGTGAGAAGTTCTCCCTGCGCTCAAGACCTTTTCTTCCTTTATGACTTGGTTTTTTTTTTTCTCCTAAGATGCCAGTGTTAAAATATCCAAGCAATCGTTGAAAAACTGTTTTTGTTTTTTGTTTTTATTCTTGTAGATCTTTGCAAGAGTGATGCTTGTTGCAGAGACGACAAAAGTCCACCAAAAAGGTAATGACAATTACAGATGTCTCCTGCATCTATTAATTAGTTCATTTGGTTAGGCAGGGGATGTTAAAGAACCCACTCACGAGATTACTAGGAATTGGGGGGAGGAGGCATGTGTTAGATTCACCTTTATTTGATTGTAAACTGCTTAGCAGACTGGTAAAGTCTCCCGCACAGTGTTGTAAAGCACAATGAGCTCAGGATATGAGCGCTATATAAATTAAAGTTATTATTCTTAATATCAATAAAAGTTATTATGATTATAATTATATTAATAATGATGACATGTTGAACCAGGGTAAACCCGTCAAATCAGTTATTTGTTTTCATGACAGAGTTTAGAGAGAATTCAACTATTACGTTGAAACATTTCAGAAAGATAGCTTACTTGACTTTTGCAAGATAAATTGGACTCTATAATAATACTTAGGCATTTGATGTGAACTTAGATATTCTGGTCAAACCATATTATGCCTTCAATATATTATGCCTTCGTAGCCTATGCTTTCATTTCATGGGGCACCATGCATAGTTAGTTCATTTCACTGTGATTTCATCTGCATTTGGATCGTGCCTAAACAACTTAACACATCATGTATCTTGTTCTGTGTAGGAAAAACCAGACAGGTCCAAAAAGCAGTCATGCAGGAGCAAGGTATAATCCTCATGTTTTTTAACTCAGGATTTGCGATATTTTTTACGTGTACAAATTTTTGTGACTTTTTCCGCATACTCCAAATGTTCTGGAAATGGCCAAAATCTGTATCTATTTTCATTGTTACTTCTTAAAATGTGGCTGTTTTGGATTTTCAGACAGTTGCTTGACACGGAAGCCTCAGCAGAGGGTGCTAGGAGGTGAGTCAAATTGCTCTATTTCACCCATTTTTCTCCTTTCCCTTTTGGGAGCCGGAGAGCAATGATCTAATATGACGTTTTGCGCTAAGAGCACTGATGATGATGATGGTGATGATGAGAAAGTACAGACGCCCGGGGACAGGAACTTTTAAGTGCTGGCAGGGGAACCGCTAAAACAGAGCAGTTCGTTCTTTTATCGACAACAGGAGGCGCTTTCTGTCCAAAGGGACGTGGAGACTACAGCCATACTTCCCCTTGGCATTCGCACAATCCCCGGAGAGGCCTCCCGCCTTCAACTTTGATTTGTTCTTGCTGGACAATCTCACGCTGCTAAGACACATAGTGCCTTGCGACTCTGAGGAGGTGTTCAACGCACTTACTTTCAGAAATGCAACCAGGGCAATACTTTCCTGCACCAACAGCCTGGATATTGGGTGAAAGACACGCTTCCCCTCCCTCCTCCGTCTGATCCAACCCAGAGGTCTCCCCGTTGCAGACACCTACTCAGAGACCTGAACAACTGGGAACTTTTCCAACGTGACATCGCAGGCTTGACTGAAGCCGTAACTAGCGAACAAGCACCTTTCGACACCAGTTCAAACCTCGTTCGCTTGGACATGTAGGTCTCTGTTTTCATTCATTTTGATTTGATTTTCTTTCTTTCTCTCTTTCTTTATTTTTTTCTGCTAATCCTTTGTCTCCTTGCAGGTTTGGAAATATCATGATCGGGAATGCACCTTCCTTGTCTCTGGCCAGCCCAGAATAAATGGGTGTCTTTGCAAGGAGGCTCATTTCGCAAGATGACGGGTTTTCTACCGGGCAGCATAACCATGTCGGCGAAAGCCAGTAATTTGATGTTAAGGCGACTGTGTATGACGTGGCCTGCTTCGTAAGTCGGGCAACCACTGCGGGCTCAGGTCTCAGCAGGGCACGACTCCTCAGGTACGCGGCCATCAGATAACAGACCAGAACATTGTCTGCATTACCTTGTGTCTGCTATGGTGGAGTACAGCCTGAGCTTCACCACCTTTAAAGCCCTAACAATGGACACCTTAGAAACACTTCATTCGAGCCTGAAGCATCAGTTTCCATCGGCCTGAACATCAGTTTAGCCAAATTAACTTTATATGTGGTTTCAATGGAAGACCATCGTTGGAAGGATTAAGGGACTTCATGAAAAGAGAGACACCCTCTCTTCATGGACACCTTAATGGTCTTTTTCCTCTTTACTTATGTTCGTCCTCCTTTCAGGTAACTGAATAAACTAAAATGGCAAAAAGAAAAGACTGAGGATTGATGCTTGTTTTATGCCTTGATGTTGCTGGAGGACCCTTGTTACTGGAACTTGAGGACCTCCTATTCATGTTTGATGAGGATTGATGCTTGTTTTATGGTTTGATGTTGCTGGAGTACCCTTGGTACTGGAACTTGAGTTTTAACTCTGCCATTGCCGGTCCCAAGCCCGGATGAGAAAGGAGGAGGGTTGGGCTTTGGTCTTGAATGCCAAGCCTGTGAAAAACACTTGAGCAGCGGCATCAATTATTAATGAAAGCTCTGATAGTGTATTGGCGTTGGAAGGTTTAAGGGACTTCATGAAAAGAGGGACACCCTCTCTTCATGGACACCTTAATGGTTTTTTCCTTTTTACTTATGTTCGTTCTGCTTTCAGGTAACTGAGGCAACGAACTAAATATGGCAAAACGAAAAGACAACCTTGGCGAAGAGCTGAAAGAACTAATCCGCCTCCTGCGGGAGGCCTCATTAGATGATAAACAGGCACAAGAGAAACTCAACATCCAGGAGGGGATAAAGTTTACGCCACCGGAAACATTCGCCCCATTAGATCATGGGAAAGCACTTAAAACAGATCTAATGGAATTTTATAACTTCCTAGCTGCAGCGGATTACTGCAACCTCAGATACGTTCACAGCGTGGCCACGAAAACGGTGTCCCACGCACAATTCCTGTATGAGTCGATTGCGGAAGATAAATATCCGCTCCCAGAAAGTCTGAGAGCGCAGAACGTTGCCGCGGTATCCTGTGAAATAGTACAGGACGTCTGCAAGAGTGTGGACATGTGCCGACGAGCACAGCAGATAGAGAGGCGCACCGCGGAAGGGTTAATCAAAGTTGCGAATGTGGAGGGCGACGTAACGGATGATTCAGAAGACCCTAACTGGTCAGGTGACGAGGTTTGTCTACACCCCTTCGTTATAACCTCTGATGTTGAACTTGGGGTAGACCATTTACTAACCTAAAGCCTTCTTAACCGACTTAGGAGACGACCACACCAGAGTCTTCGGACTCTGAGGTCCAAGTTGGCTTGGGAAGGCCCAAGCCAACGCCTAAAAAAGGGGAACAACTACCTAGGACAGAGTCAGACGAACAAGAAGATGAGGAAGCAGCGGGACCATCTAGTGGCGAGAGGAAACCCCACAGGTCCTCCTTAGTTCCAGGGTGCAGGGGTTACTCTGGCCCTAATCTGAAGTGTCATCTGAAAAAGGTACACCTAATTCTATGTGTATTCTTTATTCCTGTTCGCCCTTCTGTTATGGCAGTTGCAATTGTTTAATCACTGCTGTTTGTTCAAGGTTCACTTATGGAAAGGGGAGATCTCTGCTGACAATATGCAGCGCATGTTCATCCTCGCAGCTGCGGGCAGAACGAAATATGGTGCCATTAAAACTGCCAAGCGTTGCCGGGCTAAGAGAACAGTCAAGAGAAGGCGCAGGTGGTGCCCTGTGGAGAATTGCCAGTTCGTTGGGGCTTACTTGCCAAGCCACCTGCGGAGAGTCCATAACTTGGACCACAAGGGTTTGTGTATCCCTTTGCTCGTCTTTTGTAAACTAGGAAACCTAAGCAGGCTCTTTGAAAGGCGTGCTTGTTCTTTCTAATGGATATTATTCTTTTCAAATCAAAGGTCAGAGATATAAAAACTATCTCAGGATGGCTAGACATTACCAGGGATCAGACGAGGAGGTTGAAAGCTGGAGGCCATCTCCACGCAAACCCCCCCCCCCCTCTGCCTCCCTAGCCTGCAGTGGTACCTCCTGCCACTCCAGTTAAGAGGGCAATAGTTGAATTGGACTCATCTAGTGAGTCCACTGAGAGACCTCCATCGAAAAGGAGAAGAGAGGGGAGCCCAAGCGAGGCATCTGGTGTAATCCCTCCTACACCCTCACGCGCCACAAAACCATCTGTGGCGCCTGCGCCAGCCACAGAGGGAGGCGAGGAAGAGTCGGACTCTTTGTATGAGGGGGGGTACGACAATGAAGAAGATTTCTTTACAGAAGCCAAACCCAACTCGCCAAGACACGAATGGCTGGTCGAATTTTACAAACACCTCGGAACGCCAGCGGCAGGATTCCACAAGGATAGGAACCGGTATGTATCTACATTTGCAATCATGCCACCTCTGTATTCTCTTTCCTTTTGATACATGGCTACTGTGTGACATTTCTCTTTTGTTTTAGTCTGCAGCATGCCTGCCAAGTAAAGGCCCTACTGGAAAAGCTGGACCCAGCTGGCGATGACATACACATCATCGCTGAAGAGGATGGATGCAAAGTTTGGTTAGATTGGGTTATGCCCAATCTAGCCAGACTTGCAGGGGGCACACTAAAAAGCTACCTAAACTCGCTACAGATGTTTCTCCAATTTGTAGTGAACCGCAGACCCAGGCCTGGGTTCCCAGCCTTGACACCGGAGGTGCAGGAGATCTTCCAGGAGGTGCTCGCTAGCCTGAAGGGCTGGCGACGCACAATCACCAAAGAGAAGTCGTCAGCAAAGTATACAAGAATTCTTGCGGAAACAGAGAGGTACGCTAACCTCAATGCTATTTGCTCCAACTTTGTAGCCTTCTGGCTGTTACGTGCTGCCTTGGTTGAATAATGTCTTTTTTTACTATGATTACTATTGTTACAGAGTGCTAACAACACCCGAGGTGAATGAGATCATGGCGTCGGCGCCAGCGCAGGAGGGAAAGAAGGCCCTGGTTGAAGCAGAGAAATGCACTGACACCTCTCAGTTAACAGTGTCACAATATGCGGCAGCCAGGGACTTCATTATCATGGCAATAACCAGAAATTGTGGAACGCGCCCCGGCGCTCTGGAGACGGTCACCCTTGGCCACTGGAGGGCTGCACGCTGGGACAACGACGAAACATCAAAGGTCATCCTTGTGACCAGCCATAAAAGAGAGGTAGAGGGCCCTGGCCCGATCCCATGCAATCGTGAGATAGTGCGGTGGATTGAGGTGTTTGTTGCGAAGCTGAGACCGCTAGTGGCAGATGACTCGTCGAACTCTGGGAAGCTCTTCCTGAAGTCCGATGGCGCACCCTACCAGAAGGGGACTATCGGTCGGCGCATTACAGCATTCGTGCTGAAATCTGGTGTCCGTACCGACCGACCAATAAGCGCCACGGACTTCAGGAAGTGGCTTGTGACGGCGATGAAAGCCAAGAAGAGAGCAGGCCTGTCTATTGATGAAGATCTCCTCCGTCGCCTCATGTACCATAGCGAGCAAACGGCACACACATGGTAATTAACATAAGAATACATCCAGTTAAGAGGAGATATTGTAACATTTTTGTCTAGCAAGCATGCGACGCTTCATTTATACTTTGTGCTTTTTCTTCATCGCTTGTCCAACTCTAGGTACCTCAGAGAGGACGTAACCCAGGTGGCTGCTAAGGCTTCAAAGCAGATAATAGAACACACTAAGACATCACCAGCCAAGGAGGAGGCCAGGGTTGCACCAGAGGAAAGCCACCCTGTGAACCCGCCCTCTGTGATGAAGCCACAGTCTCTGCCTTCAGAGGAACTCCCTGCTGTTTCAGAGGTCTTTGCAGACCATATAAGGGATAGGTTATCTCCCCTTAAGAAACGAGCACTAGCTCTGATGGAGGATGATGAGAGATTATCCCCGTTAGTTGCATCTGAGAGGAAGGTGAAGCAGGTGGTGGACCGGGTGCAGTACCTGGTCAAAGCCCAGCAGCCTGCCACTCTCCCCAGTCTCCCAGAGGTGGACCCGCAGGAAAGAACGGCGAAATTCCTTGAAGAACAGCCCAAGGAGACTTCTTCGGCTGCATCAGCCTACTCGTCAGCTTCTGGAAGGCAGACGTGGACAGAGGAGGAGACTACATTAATAGAAAACGCCTTTGCCCACTTTGATCGTGTTCCACGAAACACAGAAATAAGGTCCATTTATCCCTCAGATATACGCCTAGATATGATTTGGAGGAGAAACCCTTTCGACCGTATATAAAATAAAGTGAGGAATATATTCAAAAACAAAAAGTGATGAGCCTATTCAAGAGAGAAGAGTGATGAACCTACTCAAGAAGAAAAAGTGATGAGTGCCTTCCAGATGAAAAAAAATAACAAAAAAAAAATTAAAAACAGAAAAGCCCAAAAAAATTATAAAAAAAAAAACAAAATAAAACCGTGTGATAACTGTTGTGTGATTCTGAGTGACTCGTTAGGGATCAAACACGAGCTGGGGTACCCAGCCCCTGGGGAGTGCCCCACGAATCATCACTCAGTCTCACACAACAGGTACATAAGATCACACGGAACACGTTGAGTCTTTTAGAGTTGGAACCTTGTGTTTTTTTTTTTTACGTTGCGTCCTTTGTCCTGTTGCGTTTTTAACTCCGCCATTGCCGGTCCCAAGCCCGGATGAGAAAGGAGGAGGGTTGGGCTTTGGTCTTGCTGGCCAAGGCCCATAAAAAACACTTGACAAACTGGAGAAACTGTTGCAGGAGGCCTAACTAGACACTAGATGACAAGAAGGCACAACAAAAAACTAGACATCCCTAAGGGTTGGGCTTTGGTCTTGCTGGCCAAGGCCCGTAAAAAACACTTGACAAACTGAATAAACTGTTACGGGAGGCCTTACTAGATGCCAAGCAGGCACAAAGAAAACTAGACATCCCTAAGGGTTGGGCTTTGGTCTTGCTGGCCAAGACCCGTAAAAAACACTTAACAAACTGAATAAACTGTTACGGGAGGCCTTACTAGATGCCAAGCAGGCACAAAGAACACTAGACATCCCTAAGGGTTGGGCTTTGGTCTTGCTGGCCAAGGCCCATAAAAAACACTTGACAAACTGAATAAACTGTTGCGGGAGGCCTCACTACATACTAGATGACAAGCAGTCACAAAGAAGACTAGACATCCCTAAGGGTTGGGCTTTGGTCTTGCTGGCTAAGGCCCGTAAAAAAAAAACACTGGAGAAACGGACTAAATTGTTGCGGGAGGCCTCACTAGAGACTATGATGAACCTATTCAAGAAAAAAGTGATGAACCTATTCTAAAAAGAAAAGTGATGAACCTATTCTAAAAAGAAAAGTGATGAACCTATTCAAGAAGGAAAAGTGATGAGCCTATTCAAAGGCAAGCAGGCACAACAAGCAGGCACCAGAGACATGTGCCCCATTAGATCATGGCAAAGCACTTAAAACAGATCTGATTCACTTTTACAACTTCCTAGCTGCAGTGGATTACTGCAACCTCAGATACGTTCACGGCGTGGCTACGAAAATGGTGTCCCACGCACAATTCCTATATGAGTCTATTGCGGAAAAGAAATATCCGCTCCCAGAAAGTCTGAGAGCGCGGGATGCTGCCGCGGTATCATGTGAAATAATACAAGACGTCTGCAAGAGTGTGGACATGTGCCGACGAGCACAACAGATAGAGAGGAGCAACGCGGAAGGGTTAATCAAAGTGGCGAATGTGGAGGGGGACGAGGGGGACGTAACGGATGATTCAGAAGACCCTAACTTGTTAAGTGACACAGACCGTATACGAAATAAAGTAAGGAATCTATTCAAAAAGAAAAAGTGATGAGCCTATTCTATAAAGAAAAAGTGATGACCCTATTCTATAAAGAAAAGTGATGACCCTATTCAAGAAAGAAAAGTGATGAACCTATTCAAGAAAAAAAAGTGATGAGCCTATTCAAAAGGAAAAAGTGATGAGTGCCTTCCGCATGGAACTTAAAAACAGAAAAGCCCAAACAAAATATTAAAAAAAAAAAACAAAAAAAAATTGTGTGACTCTGAGTGACTCGTTAGGGATCAAACACAAGCTGAGGTAGCCAGCCCCTGGGGAGTGCCCCACGAGTCATCACTCAGTCTCACACAACATGTACATAAGATAACCCTAACCCGTTGAGTATTTTAGAGTTGAAACCTTCTGTTTTTTTTTTACGTTGCGTCCTTTGTCCCGTTGCGTTTTTAACTCCGCCATTGCCGGTCCCAAGCCCGGATGAGAAAGGAGGAGGGTTGGGCCTTGGTCTTGCTGACCAGGGCCCGTAAAAACACTTGAAACACCGAATAAACTGTTGCGGGAGGCCTCACTAGATGCTAGACGACAAGCAGGCACAAAGAGAACTAAACATCCCTTAGGGTTGGGCTTTGGTCTTGGTGGCCAAGGCCCGTAAAAACACTTGACAAACTGAATAAACTGTTGCGGGAGGACTCACTAGATACTAGATGACAAGCAGGCACAAATGAGACTACACATCCCTAAGGGTTGGGCTTTGGTCTTGCGGGCCAAGGCCCGTAAAAAACAATTGACAAACGGACTAAACTGTTGCAGGAGGCCTCACTAGATACTACATGACAAGCAGGCACAAAGAAGACTAGACATCCCTAAGGGTTGGGCTTTGGTCTTGCTGGCCAAGGCCCGTAAAAAACACTTGACAAACGGACTAAATTGTTGCGGGAGGCCTCACTAGAGACTATGATGAACCTATTTTAAAAAGAAAAAGTGATGAACCTATTCTAAAAAGAAAAAGTGATGACCCTATTCTAGAAAGAAAAGTGATGAACATATTCTAGAAAGAAAAAGTGATGAACCTATTCAAATAAGAAAAGTGATGAGCCTATTCCAGATTTATGCTAACAACACCCGAGGTGAATGAGATCATGGCGTCAGTGCTAGCGCAAGGAGAAAGACACATGTCGCAGAGTTGCACTGACACCTCTCAATTAACAGTATCACAATATGCGGCAACCTGGGACTTCATTATAATGGCGATAACTAGAAATTGTTGTACGCGCCCCTGCGCTCTGGAGACGGTCACCCTTGGCCAGTTGAGGGCTGCACGCTGGGACGAGGAAGAAACATCAAAGGTCATCCTTGTGACAAGCCATAAAAGAGAGGTCGAGGGCCCTGCCCCGATTCCATGCAATTGTAAAATAGTACAGTGGATTGAGGTGTTTGTTGCAAAGCTGAGAGTGTTAGTGGCAAAAGACTCGTCGGGTACCTCAGAGAGGACCTAAACCAGCTAGCTGCTAAGGCTTCAAAGCAGATAATAGAACACACCAAAACATCACTAGTCAAAAACGACCAGAGGAAAGCCACCCTGTTAGCCCGCCCTCTGTGATGATGCCACATTCATGCTCTGATGAAGAGTGATGAGCTGGGTTAGGTCTGAGAGGAAGGTGAAGCAGGTGGTGGACCGCGTGCGGTACCTGGTTCGTGCCCAGCAGCCTGACGCCTTTGCACACTTTCATTGTGTTCCACGAAATACAGAAATAACGTCCGTTTTTGCCTCAGATATACGGCTAGATATGATTTGGAGAAGAAACCCTTTCGACAGTATACGAAATAAAGTGCGCAATCTATTCAAAAAGAAAAAGTGATGAACCTATTCTTGAAAGAAAAGTGATGACCCTATTCTAGAAAGAAAACTGATGAGCCTATTCTAGAAAGAAAAGTGATGACCCTATTCAAGAAGAAAAAGTGATGAGTGCCCTCCGCATGGAACTTAAAAACAGAAAAGCCCAGACAAAATATTAAAAAAAAAAAAAAAAAATTGTGTGACTCTGAGTGACTCGTTAGGGATCAAACACAAGCTGGGGTAGCCAGCCCCTGGGGAGTGCCCCACGAGTCATCACTCAGTCTCACACAACATGTACATACGATAACCCTAACCCGTTGAGTATTTTAAAGTTGGAACCTTGTGTTTTTTTTTTACGTTGCGTCCTTTGTCCCGTTGCGTTTTTAACTCCACCATTGCTGGTCCCAAGCCCGGATGAGAAAGGAGGAGGGTTGGGCCTTGGTCTTGCTGACCAGGGCCCGTAAAAAACACTTGAAAGACTGAGTAAACTGTTGCGGGAGGCCTCAATAGATGCTAGACGACAAGCAGGCACAAAGAGAACTAAACATCCCTTAGGGTTGGGGGCTTTGGTCTTGGTGGCCAAGGCCCGTAAAAACACTTGAAAAACTGAGTAAACTGTTGCGGGAGGCCTCACTATATACTAGATGACAAGCAGGCACAAATAAGACTAAACATCCCTAAGGGTTGGGCTTTGGTCTTGCTGGCCAAGGCCCGTAAAAAAAACTTGACAAACGGACTAAGTTGTTGCGGGAGGCCTCACTAGAGACCAGAGGAAAGCCACCCTGTGAGCCCACCCTCTGTGATGATCCCACAGTCTCTGACTTCAGAGGAGCTCGTTGCCGTTTCAGAGGTCATCTCCCCTTAAGAAACGAGCAATAGCTCTGATAAGAAGTGATGAGCTAGGGCAGGTCTGAGAGGAAGATGAAGCAGGTGGTGGACCACGTGCGGTACCTGGTTCGTGCCCAGCAGACAAATGGACTAAATTGTTGCGGGAGGCCTCACTAGAGACTATGATGAACCTATTCAAGAAAAAAGTGATGAACCTATTCTAAAAAGAAAAGTGATGAACCTATTCTAAAAAGAAAAGTGATGAACCTATTCAAGAAGGAAAAGTGATGAGCCTATTCAAAGGTCAGAGATATAAAAAGCATCTCAAGATGGAAAGACATTACCAGGGATAAGACGAGGAAATTGAAAGCTTAAGACCATCTTCACCCTCTCCCCCCTCTGCCTCATTAGCGTGCAGTGGTACCTCCTGCCACTCCAGTGAGTCCACTGAGAGACCTCCATCGAAAAGGAGAAGGCAGGGGAGCCCGAGTGAGGCAGCTGGTGCATATCAAACTCAGTGTTAACAAAAGCTTCTATCAAGTTCCGGCGATCACGCCCCCACCAATGTCTGACTCAAGAACGCCTAAGATTTGAAACATTTTACAAGATTACTCAAAAACATTTTAACGGCGATCAGTTTTACCAACGAATTAAAAAAAATGAATATTAAAGCTATTGTATAAGACGTTTTAAAATACCAAAATCTTAAGATTTAATGGGTCAAAATCCAAGTTTTCAAATCAAGTTTGCGCAATATTTAAAGACGATCAAAGGTCATTTCACGCCAGTGTGAAAAAAAAGGGTCCGTACTCTTCTACGCATGCTCGGATCTCGATTTTACCGCCAAATTCGAATAGATCGAAACATTTCCTTTATTTTGGTATATAATTCGGCTTGCTTTCGAGTATTTTGGATGGGTCAAATCTCCGTTAAAGTTGGAGGACTTCTGGTGTTCCTATTATTCGCTTTCTGCGGATCCGTGAAGGCTGTGGGAGATGGATCGGAAGATCAAAATAATGGATTTGCGGGCCATCCGCCACCTTTCTTCGCATGCAGTATCAACAAGTAAGTTATTAATAAGAACTTAAAAATTAACTGTCTCCATTTTTTCCGGACACCAACTAATGAATTAAATTTTCATTGCTAATAGTCTCGCATATATGTTATCCCAGTCGTTTTATCCAACTTTCAGCTATTTCCTCTACACAATTGCCAAAGAGAATGAAGAGGGTAGTGGCGAGTCTGCCTTCGCTGCAATCGTGGAGAAGATCTTTCAAGAAACGGGCATTCGCGGTGTTGTTGTGAACAAGAGAATAATAAATGTCGTTCGGAAAAAGATTGGGTCGCTGTGTGCCGAACTCAAAAGAGTCAAGAAGAAAAGTGGAGGTTTCGGTGTCAAAAGAATCATAAACAAATGGCGTGACCAAAGTTATGAGGTGAAGATATTTTATCACGAACTTCACAAATACGTTATCGAAAAGGAGAATCAGGATTTACGAGGGAAGAAACGAACACTGGAAGAATCTTTAGCGAATGAAACAACTAAGCGACAGAAACTCGAGAAAAAACTCGGCGACACAGAGAGGAGCTGCAATTATCTGAAAAAAAGGTTTCAAAATCTTGTTAAAAAAGTTGAGAAGAAGAACAAGAAAGGAATTAGGGGCCCTGAAAAAAAGTCATTTGCTGAGTATTCAAAGCAGCACCAAAGCAGGATTAAAAATAAAATGAAAGAGGAATGTCAGGCCACTCTTACTTTCCTTGGATTGTACAATTTTATGGCCACCAAAGTTGAAGTGTTTAACACTGACACAGAACAGTATGACACTTTTAACTTAATTGATGAGGAACAAATGCAACAATCGGACACTGAGGGAAATGAAATAACTGACACCCAGGCTGATGACATCAACTACTGGATTTACATTAAGGACAAATTCAATATTTCCAATGATGCATGGCATGAAATGGCATTGAGATCTAAAACAATACCAAATACTTACAAGACAACTCGAAAGATAAATGAATTAAACCAGCAATGGAAAATAAGAGATACCCCTGGTCAAGCAGAAGGGGTGCAAATCAGCTTCAAAGAAAGCCTCAAGGAACAAATTGCCAACTTACAAAGGAAAGGAGATTTAGAAGGAGATACCATTGGGGTGAAGATAAGTGGAGATGGCACAAACATTGGAAAAAGACTTAAGCTAGTAAATGTAACATATACAATTTTAAATGAGAAAGAGGCTGCAATGAGTGAGAAGGGCAATTATGTTCTGGCTATACTCAAGACAAGTGAAAATTATGACAATCTGAAGGAAAGTCTCTCTGATTTAACACAAGAAATGTCGAAATTAAATAAGGTAACAGTTGAGGGTAAAACCTATAATGTTGAATACTTTCTCGGTGGGGATTGGAAGTTCCTGGCATGTGTTTGTGGGTTGGGGGCTGCTAACCAAGACTACGCCTGTATCTGGTGCAAATGCCCTCGCAACCAGAGACATGACATCCAAAGGGTATGGTCACTTTCTAACAGTGCTCAGGGTGCCAGATCACTGGAGGAAATTTCAAGCTTTGCCAAATCAAAAAAGTTTAATTGCAAAGCAACTCCATTATTTAATTTCATACCAATTGATCATGTCATTATTGATACCTTACATTTATTTCTCCGCATATCAGATAATTTAACAGAACTTTTAATCAGGGAATTAAGGAGAAAAGATGCTTGTGAGAAGATAACAACATTTCACAATGGTTTTTCTCGAGAGAAATTTAAACATATGGCAGCATATGAAACGTTTCTCAAAACCCTTGGCATTTCTTTTGAGTGGAGAATAAACAAAGACAAAAAAACTGGACTATAGAGATCTCACGGGTCCTGAAAAACTAAAGGTCATGCAAAATATTCAGTTCTCTTCTCTTTTTCCTGGTTACAACAATTCAGAAAAGCTTCAGTTACTATGGGGTGAGTTCATGGACATCATTGGTGATTTAAAACTTGATTTTCCAACAGATCAGTCAATTGATCACCTTAAAGAAAAAATTGAGGGATGGTTTAAGATTTTCTTGTCTCTATACCAAGCCAAAGATATCACACCATATATGCATGCCCTATATTTTCATGTTCCTGAGTTTTTAAAGTTGTATAAAAACATTGCATATTTTAATCAGCAGGGTATGGAGAAATATAATGATGTAGCTTCTAAGAATTACTTTAGATCCTCTAACCACAGAGGAATTGCTGCTTTGCGACAGCTTCTCTTAAAGAAATACAGAATTCAATTTTTGGAAGCAGCAGGGTATGAGAGGGTGAAACAGAATTACAAATGCAGTAACTGTTCCAGTCCAGGTCACACAATCAAGACCTGCACCAAGCAATGTAAACATTGTGATCACCGTACCTGCTGTGCACACCTTGTTAAGTGTGAAGGTAAATGGGTCCCAAAATGTTGTTCTGGTGCTTCATAGAGATACATTTTAAATGGTAGAGAAAAATCGATTCTCTGGTTACCTAGACGTATCACAGTTTTAAGTTACAATTTGAGGCTGTTGTTTATTTATAGATTACAGAAAACAAAATCACAACCTCCATGATTCCACAAAAACAGCGTTTTAAAACAAGTTTCATGAGATATAAAATAATGGAAAAATAATTTCGTTGCAGTGAAGCAGAAGATGAAAACATTTTGGGACTATCCGGGGTCAGAATAAAAACTGAAGCCTGCTTTACACAGTTTGGTACTCATAACACTTTCCCTTAGTATAAATACAATTTATATTAATTAATTATGACATTGTTTGTATTGTTATCTGCAGAATGATTAAAAAAAATATATAAACTATAAAGTGAGATTATGGATAAAAACAAGTCAGTTCCTCATAGCATAATTATGCCTGTTTCCATCTCCTCTAACAAATGTAAATGTTAAATAAAAGTTGTTCTCTATTTCAGATTTGATGTACTTTCCCCCTATTACCTTGAATTCTTGAATGGGATTCCTTCTAGCCAACCAGAAACGCACAGTTCCTTCAATAACAAATGCAAAGTCACCATTTTCGTTAAAAATACGTTCATCCCATTTGACTCCAAGCAAATGGTTTAATGTCTGATTAGAATCAATACTGTACACGACCTTGCCACGCTCTGTCTTTGCTTTTCCCGCCAATGCCAGTCCTCCATTAAATACATCTTGATCAATTCGAACTTCAACACGAGTGGACGGATCATCCTTCCTGCCAGAATATAGCTTCCTTTCTATTTCACGATATAGCTCCCCGTGAATCAATTCCAGGCGATCGTCAAGCGAAGAAGACGACGGACTGGAAAGAAGTTCCATCCGCTGGAAAAGATTGTTGTCTTTAGATTCACATGCCCGCCACTCGTCGTAGCGTTCACTGTAGCCAACGTAATGGATCTTAACTCGCTTTCCAACCTTGTCCACGTCTGTTACAACCACAGGATATAGTTTACGGTCGGTTGTTTTTACTCGTCTTTTTTCGGCAAAGCTTCGATGAAAAGACTTCTTCCGCGTATCGTTCTGGTGCTATGATCTCCCTCTTAACTCTCACTGCCGCCATCGCCGCCATCTAACCTCTTGCGCTTGCGCAATACCGAAAAATTTTGGCCGCGCCAGACTGGACACAAATTTAAGCAAATGTTCACGTTCGTGGGAGATAAGTTTGATATGAGTCCCTCCTACACCCTCACGCGCCAGAAAACCATCTGTGGCGCATGCGCCAGCCACAGAGTGAGGCCTCGAAGAGTCCGACTCTTCGTATGAGGGGGGTACGAGAATGAAGAGGAGTACTTTACAGAAGCCAACCCTAACACACCAAGGCACAAATGGCTGGTGGTATTCTTTCGCCTGCCAAGTAAAGAGCTTACTGCAAGACCTAGACCCAGCTGGCGATGATATAGATATCTTCGCTCAAGAGGATGGATGCCCAGTCTAGCCAAACTTGCAGGCGGCACATTAAAAAGTTACCTAAACTCGTTACAGATGTTTATCAAATTTGTGGTGAACCGCAGGCCCAGACAGACCTGCTTTCCCAACCTTGACACCAGAGGTGCAGGAGGTATTCCAGGAGGTGCTAGCTAGAAAAAAAAAGTGATGAACCTATTCAAAAAGAAAAAGTTATGAACCTATTCAAGAAAGTCAAGTGATGACCCCATTCTAGAAAGAAAAGTGATGAACCTATTCAAGAAAGAAAAGTGATGAGCCTATTCAAGAGGAAAAAGTGATGAGTGCCTTCCGCATGGAACTTAAAAACAGAAAGGCCAAACAAAATATTAAAAAGAAAACAAAAAAAAATTGTGTGACTCTGAGTGACTCGTTAGGGATTAAACACAAGCTGGGGTAGCCAGCCCCTGGGGAGTGCCCCACGAGTCATCACTCAGTCTCACACAACATGTACATAAGATAACCCTAACCCGTTGAGTATTTTAAAGTTGGAACCTTGTGTTTTTTTTTTACGTTGCGTCCTTTGTCCCGTTGCGTTTTTAACTCCGCCATTGCCAGTCCCAAGCCCGGATGAGAAAGGAGGACGGTTGGGCCTAGGTCTTGCTGACCAGGGCCCGTAAAAAAACACTTGAAAGACTGAGTAAACTGTTGCGGGAGGCCTCACTAGATGCTAGACGACAAGCAGGCACAAAGAGAACTAAACATCCCTAAGGGTTGGGCTTTGGTCTTGGTGGCCAAGGCCCGTAAAAACACTTGACAAACGGACTAAACTGTTGTGAGAGGCCTCACTAGATACTAGACAACAAGCAGGCACAAAGAGAACTAAACATCCCTAAGGGTTGGGCTTTGGTCTTGCTGGCCAAGGCCCGTAAAAACACTAGACAAACGGACAAAATTGTTGCGGGAGGCCTCACTAGAGACTATAATGAGACTATGATGAACCTATTCAAGAAAAATGTGATGAACCTATTCTAAAAAGAAAAGTGATGAACCTATTCAAGAAGGAAAAGTGATGAGCCTATTCAAAGGTCAGAGATATAAAAACTATCTCAAGATGGCAAGACATTACCAGGGATCAGACGAGGAAACTGAAAGCTGGAGGCCATCTTCACCCTCTCCCCCCTCTGCCTCATTAGCGTGTAGTGGTACCTCCTGCCACTCCAGTGGGAAGGCCATTAGAGAGGAGCACCGCGGAAGGGTTAATCAAAGTGGCGAATGTGGAGGGGGACGTAACGGATGATTCAGAAGACCCTAACTTGTTAAGTGACACAGACCGTATACGAAATAAAGTAAGGAATCTATTCAAAAAGAAAAAGTGATGAGCCTATTCTAGAAAGAAAAAGTGATGACCCTATTCTATAAAGAAAAGTGATGACCCTATTCAAGAAAGAAAAGTGATGAACCTATTCAAGAAAGAAAAGTGATGAGCCTACTCAAGAAGAAAAAGTGATGAGCCTATTCAAGAAGAAAAAGTGATGAGTGCCTTCCGCATGGAACTTAAAAACAGAAAAGCCCAAACAAAATATTAAAAAAAAAAAAAAAAAATTGTGTGACTCTGAGTGACTCGTTAGGGATCAAACACAAGCTGTGGTAGCCAGCCCCTGGGGAGTGCCCCACGAGTCATCACTCAGTCTCACACAACATGTACATAAGATAACCCTATCCCGTTGAGTATTTTAGAGTTGGAACCTTGTGTTTTTTTTTTTACGTTGCGTCCTTTGTCCCGTTGCGTTTTTAACTCCGCCATTGCCGGTCCGAAGCCCGGATGAGAAAGGAGGAGGGTTGGTTCTTGGTCTTGCTGACCAGGGCCTGTAAAAAACACTTGAAAGACTGAGTAAACTGTTGCGGGAGGCCTCAATAGATGCTAGACGACAAGCAGGCACAAAGAGAACTAAACATCCCTTAGGGTTGGGCCTTGGTCTTGGTGGCCAAGGCCCGTAAAAAACACTTGACAAACTGAATAAACTGTTGCGGGAGGCCTCAGTAGATACTAGATGCCAAGCAGGCACAAAGAAGACTAAACATCCTTAAGGGTTGGGCCTTGGTCTTGCTGGCTAAGGCCCGTAAAAAACACTTGACAAACGGACTAAATTGTTGCAGGAGGCCTTACTAGATACTATTACGAGCCTATTCAAGAAAAAAAGTGATGAACCTATTCAAAAAGATAAAGTGATGAACCTATTCTAGAAAAAAAGTGATGAACCTATTCTAGAAAGAAAAGTGATGAACCTATTCAAGAAAGAAAAGTGATGAGCCTATTCCAGAAGAAAAAGTGAGTTATTATTTATGCCAACAACACCCGAGGTGAATGAGATCATGGCGTCGGCGGCAGCGCAGGAGGGAAAGAAGGCCCTAGTTGAAGCAGAGAAATGCACTGACACCTCTCAGTTAACAGTGTCACAATATGCGGCAGCCTGGGACTTCATTATAATGGCAATAACCAGAAATTGTGGTACGCGCCCCGGCGCTCTGGAGACGTTCACCCTTGGCCAGTTGAGGGCTGCACGCTGGGACGGGGAAGAAACATCAAAGGTCATCCTTGTGACCAGCCATAAAAGAGAGGTAGAGGGCCCTGCCCCGATTCCATGCAATCGTGAAATAGTACAGTGGATTGAGGTGTTTGTTGCAAAGCTGAGAGCGTTAGTGGCAAAAGACTCGTCAGGTACCTCAGAGAGGACCTAAACCAGCTAGCTGCCAAGGCTTCAAAGCAGATAATAGAACACACCAAAACGTCACCAGTCAAAAAGGACAAGAGGAAAGCCACCCTGTGAGCCCGCCCTCTGTGATGATGCCAGTCTCTCTGACTCTGATGAAGAGTGATGAGAGGCTATCTGGTCTGAGAGGAAGGTGAAGCAGGTGGTGGACCTTTGGTACAGTGGATTGAGGTGTTTGTTGCAAAGCTGAGAGCGTTAGTGGCAAAAGACGTATAGATATCATCGCTCAAGAGGATGGATGCCCAGTCTAGCCAAACTTGCAGGCGGCACATTAAAAAGTTACCTAAACTCGTTAATGATGTTTATCCAATTTGTGGTGAACCGCAGGCCCAGACAGACCTGCTTTCCCAACCTTGACACCAGAGGTGCAGGAGGTATTCCAGGAGGTGCTAGCTAGAAAAAAAAAAATGATGAACCTATTCAAAAAGAAAAAGTGATGAACCAATTCAAGAAGGTAAAGTGATGAACCTATTCTAGAAAGAAAAGTGATGAACCTATTCAAGAAAGAAAAGTGATGAGCCTATTCAAGAAGAAAAAGTGATGAGTGCCTTCCGCATGGAACTTAAAAACAGAAAAGCCCAAACAAAATATTAAAAAAAAAAACAAAAAAAAATTGTGTGACTCTGAGTGACTCGTTAGGGATCAAACACAAGCTGGGGTAGCCAGCCCCTGGGGAGTGCCCCACGAATCATCACTCAGTCTCACACAACATGTACATAAGATAACCCTAACCCATTGAGTATTTTAGAGTTGGAACCTTGTTTTTTTTTTTAAGTTGCGTCCTTTGTCCCGTTGCGTTTTTAACTCCGCCATTGCCGGTCCCAAGCCCGGATGAGAAAGGAGGAGGGTTGGGCTTTTGTCTTGCCTGCCAAGCCTGTGAAAAACACTTGAGCAACGGAATTAATTGTCATTGAAAGCTCTGATAGTGTATTGTTCTTTGTCCTTGGAAGGATTAAGAGACTTCAAAAGATTGACTAGTGAATTGGACATTGAAATTTTTGATCCAAATGGCCATGCTACTCCTTAGCTTTTCAAAGCTTGACTAGTGAATTAAAGATTTAAAATCTCGAGGCAAATGGCTATGCTACTCCCTAGCTGTTAAGTGACTTGAACATTGAAAATTTTGATCTAAATGGCCATGCTACTCCTTAGTTTTTTAAAGATTGGCTAGTGAATTGAACATTGACAATTTTGATCTAAATGGCCATGCTACTCCTTAGTTTTTTAAAGATTGGCTTGTGAATTACACATTGAAAATTTTGATCCAAATGGCCATGCTACTGGAACCGTTCTAGTGAATGTGCAAGTATCAAGTGACTTACTCGTATCACATTTATGGCGTGAAAAAGACGAAAAGGGTTGGAAAAATAAAATCTTTTTCTTTTAATATAGTGAAAAGTACAGGTAATTCTGATTACATCGGTGTAAGTTTAACGAAAAACCGATAAAAATTAATTTTTTTATGAATTTTTTAAGATAAAATAGATAGGTCCGCACAGCGTACATATGACACCCGTGTTAGCTTAAAATTCGTACAAAATTTGAAGATGGAGTGATATCTACGCCAATTACGACAAACTACTGTTAAGTCTATGGACTATCATGTCAATATCATTTGGTGTCAATAGCGCGCGATTTTCATGTTTTTTTAAGCCCTGCAAAAAAAGGTCAAAAAACCCCATTTTTTTAGCTTATTTGATCTCCAGCACATGCGCATTAAAGATTTTCGTACTTTTAAATACCTCAAGTTGTAGTTCCTGATGCGACCTTTCTAATGATGTATAAGATGTCTACATTTAATGAGATAGTGCTCAACAAAACGTGAAAAAACTTCTAACCCTAACCCTAGCTTTCCTCGAAATATGCAAATTTGACAAAAAAGGCGCATAAAATCAATACTATTTGACAAGATGACGTCATACTTCGTCCACATAATACAAACAACGCCATAAACATCGTGTGAAAGTTTCAGCCCGAAAGACGAAAGAATAAAGGTGTTAGCGGTTTTGCGGTCTAGCCCTAGTTTCAAGGTTGAGTTACGACTAAAAGTATTGTGCAAGTTTGATACCTATACTAGATCTTTCGGCTTAGCTCTGGAATCATCAAATTAGAGGGAATTAGGCGAAACCAATATCGCTGGATGGGGAATGGCCTATAATATGCACATACCAAATTTGGGCATGCCTGGATTATTTTTTAGGCCTAACCCTAGCCCTTTTCCCGAGATGTTGACCCGGACTCCCTAACCCTAACCCTAAGTGCAATATTTCCTATTTGCTTTTAATGGAATCATGTAAAACCCTGCACAAAGATAGCTCTATACTAGTGCTCTATTTATGCCAAAGCACAAGTTCACATCTTAAACCGTGAATTTTTTAAGAACTTTTAAAGAGGAAAGGGCCAGAGGGAGTCCGGGTCAACATTCGCCAAAATGTTGACGCGGACTCCCTCCCTAAATGTTGACGCGGACTCCCTCAGTGTTGACGCGGACTCCTTAGCCTCTACCTTCCAAACCCTTTGAGGGAATCACGTGACTTTTACACATAACAACACCGAATACACGTTGTTGATGTGGAAAAAGTTTCATGAAGATTGCTTCATTCTAAGAGCAAGAAGATGGATTACCCTAAATGTTGACGCGGACTCCCCCAGTGTTGACGCGGACTCCTTAGCCTATACCTGCCAAACCCTTTGAGGGAATCACGTGATTTTTACACATAACAACACCAAATACACGTTGTTGATGTGCAAAAAGTTTCATGAAGATTGCTTTTTTTTTAAGAGCAAGAAGATGGATTACTTAGCTTATAAGCTAAATCCATGTTTTGGGAGTCCCTCACGCTAAGCGCCACATCTCTCTTGATTCCGCATCTAAGTACTTCAAACTTCACAGAAAACTAGTTTCATGCCTCATCTACATCTCAGAGTAACTTCAAGTCAACAGCGGGAGAGAATCGGTAGTTATAGCTCTTCCCGTGAGAACACCCTATTTGGTGTCCGCCATCTTGGATCGTTGGGCAAAGGGGTAACATGGCCATTTTGCTCCAACTTTGACAAAGGGTGGACACGTGCTCTTTCATTAAAAAAACTTGATACTTACAGGCATGATAGAATAATCTTTTGCCTTTCCTCTCATATTCTTAAATTATGACAGTGGTGTTGATTGACATCAGTCAAGTATGATTGACTTCTGTCAATCAAAGCGAAAATTTAATTATAAAGTTTTTTAAAGAATTTTACATGGTTGTAAATGTCATTCCTTGGTCTATGTAATGGTTGTATAATCTAGTCAACACAATAAATTTTAATTTTTCTATAAATTTTCAAAGGCCTAGGAGTTAAGCGAAAATGTCAATTTTGAGATGGACAGGCAGTCACTCAATCTACTGTCACTCAATAACTCTAATTGTTAACCAACTTAAAACTGACAGGTATGACAGTCCAATCCCTTGCCATCCTTGTGATGTTCCTCAATTAGGAAAGTGATGTTGATCGACATATGCCAATCAAGGTTGACTTCTGTCAATCAAAGCGAAAATTTAATTATAAATTTTTTTATAGAATTTCACACGAAACTAATTGTCATTTCAAGGTCTATTTAATGCTGAAGAAATTATGTCATTTCAGTGATGTTTAAATTTTTTATAAATTTTGAAAGCACTATGAGTAAGGCGAAAATGGCATAATTGTGAAATGGACAGGCAGTCATTCAATCTACTGTAACTAAAGAACCCTGCTTGTCCCAGCCTTCAAACTTTGCAGACAATTGGTGCAGGAATAGCTTTATTGTATGTGTAAGTATGAAGAGAATTGCTCAAAACACAAAGGATTTATAACGTCTTAAAGAAGACGAAAAGGGTTGAAAAAATCATTTCTTTTTTTTTAATTTTATTTAAAAGTACAAAATATTGTGATTACATTGCTGTTAGTTTCACGAAAAAAGCAAAAAAAATGATTTTTTTATGAATTTTTTAAGATAAAAGTGATAGGTCTGCATAGCGTACATATGACACCCGTGTTAGCAGAAAATTCGTAAAAAATTTGGAGATAGAATAGTATCTAAGCCAGTAACAACAAACTATTGTCAAGTCTATGGACTACCATGTCAATATCATTTGGTGTCAATTCCGTGCGATTTTGATGGCTTTTGGAGCCCTGCAAAAAAGGGTAAAAAAACCCCATTTTTTTAGCTTTTTGGATCTCCAGCGCATGCGCATTGATGATTTGCGTACTTTTAAATAGCTCAAGTTGTAGTTCGTCAAGAGACCTTTCCAACGATATATAAAGTGTCTACATGCAATGAAATAGTGCTCAACAAAACGTGAAAAACCCTCTAACCCTAACCCTTGGTTTTCTCAAAATATGCAAATTTGACAAAAAAGGGGCATACAATCAAAACTATTTGACGAGATGACGTCATATTTGGTCTACATAGTACAAACAACGCCAGAAACATTCTGTGAAAGTTTCAGCTCGAAAGACCAAAGAATAAAGGTTTTAGCAGTTTTGCGATCTAGCCCTAGTTTCAAGGTTGAGTTACAAGTCAAAGTCTTGTGTAGGGGTGATACCTATACTAGATCTTTCGGCCTAGCTCTCGAATTACCAAATTAGAGGGAATCGAGTGAAAGCAATATCGCTCGACGGGGACTGGCCTATAGTATGTACATACCAAATTTGGGCATGTCTGGATTTTTTTTAGCTCGATTTCCCCGAGATGTTGACCCAGACTCCCTACCCCTTACCCTAAGTGCAATATTTCCTATTTGCTTTTAATGGAATCATGCCAAACCTTGCACATAGATAGTTCAAGACTAGTGCTCTATGTATACTAAAGCACAAGTTCAGATATTAAATCCTGAATTTTTTTATGAATTTTCTAAGAGGGTTCGGTTGGAGGGAGTCAGGGTCAACATTAAGTCAAGATTGTTGACACAGACTCCCTTTCGGGGAATCAATTTTGCGTGAAAACGTGGGTTTGCATTCTCCAAATCCCTGGGGAATCAAGAGTAACTAAGTGCGTTCGACGGGGAATGACGGGGGACTAGGTATGATGCTATTTTTAGAACAAAAAAACTAATTTTTCCTTCTTTCCTCCAACATGTTGACTCAGACTCCTTCGTCAACTTTGAACCCCCCATATCTTTATAAATATTTAATAAATATCTTTGAAACTCTACACAAACATAGACCAATGTCTAAACTATATATGTATTATGTTTCATTAAAAAGTATTAAAACACAATTTTTTTAATGAATTTTTTAATGACCCCCCCACAAATGGGAGTCCGGGTCAACACTAACTCAAAAATGTTGACGCGGACTCCCTAATGTTGACGCGGACTCCTTTTCGGGTAATGATTGCATGGGCGCATATGTAATCGATTTTTCGTGGAAATGTTAGTTTACAATCGCCAAATCCCTGGGGATTCAAGGGGTACTAATATCGCTCGACGGGTAACGACGGGGGACTAGGAATGATGCTATTTTTAGAACCCAAAAATGAATTTTTCCCTCATTACCCTCAAAAGTTGACCCCGACTCCCTCTTCAACTTTGAACTCCCATATCTTAATAAATACTTGATGAATATTATTGAAACTACACACAAGGATAGACCATTGTCTAAACTAAATGTGTACCAAGTTTCAATAAAAACTATTGAAACGCAAATTTTTTATGAATTTTCTACGAGGGTATGGTTAGAGGGAGTCCGGGTCAACAACGAATGAACCTAATTAGGGTCATCATTTAGAAAATCCTGAGTGTATTGATTTTCACGAAAACCTAAATTTGCTTCAAAAAGTCCATAATCTCACCTAGTCCGCCTCAATTCCTCCCAAACGCTGCTGACCGAGCCACGCAACAAGCAATGTAAGGGTTAAAACAATCTCTTTTTCCATCTTAAAAGAAAAAGACCTGCAGAAAAAAGGACGGCCTCTCTCATAGACCTGTGCTATGCTTCCGGCGATGACCAATCAGAAAGCCAATATTTTCAAGATCAAACCACTCAAGATCTGCCGACTTCGACTCCATCACCTGTAAGCCTCAAGGCACAAGCAACGCAGCAGGAATCACCACAACCACGCAGCTCGCACCATTTGACTCCTAACCAAAAAAGACCCACCTATGCCCTACGTCCACGAGATATCCCACCCGATGTGGACATCTTTCTCAATACTGTTTCCAATTACTTCACTAGAGTGGTGAACCTTGGAATGACAAAGTCCAGTCGTCGGCAGTCCACTTTCCTGAAAGCGCCCAAGCGCATGTTGTGTTAGTCAATACAGCGAGACTTTGAGCACCTATTATTTTAATCTTGCACTTATATGCAATCAATTATCTTACTTCCTTACTTGCTTCCAAGCAAGAAAGCAAGCAAGCAGGTAAGCAAGTGGGCAAGTAAGCAAGTGTGCGCCACACCTGACCTGATTTTCCGTTTCATCTCAAGGCTACCTTGGATTTTTCAAGATATATCTTGGAATGGACTAACACCAGAGCTTTTTCTCTGCCTAAATCTCGTGGAACAATATTTCAACTTTCTCAGGCTGAGTGCAGATTTGAGTTTTGGCAAATGTTTCTTGTTTCTTTTAGGAAATAACTTTCCTGACAAAAGCTGCAAAACTTTTTCAAGCCATTTGATAGGATGCCACAAAATTAAGACAAAGAAAAATCAGAAATTGTGCCATATTTTCAGGGTAGACTGCGCAATTAGAGAGGACCATTGTGCCCCATAAATTATTTAAACTTTCAGGCTTCATTGTTTGACCAGCTTTCAAAAGACAAGAACCGCTTGAAAGTTGTTTAACATCAGTTACATTTCCATTTCCATAGCGCAGACTTCTATGAGGATATATTCAGTCACACTTACCATTAAAGTAAGGTTAAAATCGGACATCAGCATTTTTACCAGGCGCCTCTGGCAGCTGCTTCAGTCCATGTAATGACCTCACCTTCCCAACCATCCCACTCCGAGGAGGACATCCCCTACACAGTAATCTCGTGCATAGGAAATTTACGTCTCCTACCCCTAACCTGCAGGAGAGAGGACCTACAGCTTTACATCCTATCCAAGAAGAAGAAGCAATGTGAGTGAAGTGCCTTGCTTAAGGACACAATGTCATGCCCCAGCCAGGACTTGAATCTGGGCCAGAGTCCAGCGCACTGACCACTACGTGCTTGAGAGAAAAGGACACTTGCCTGACATTGCATGACACGCCCTTAAAGTATTTGCTGCTATTATTATTTTCACTGACTATTTCATTACTACTTCTTTAGTTTCACAGTCAACAATCTTTTATTTCTTTTGTTTGCGCCCAATTCAACGATTTTTGGAATAAAATTTTGGACGGAAGCGAAATCCTATTAAGTATTGTCACAACATCAAAATGGGTTCCCATGAATTTCGATGGAACCTAATTTTTTACCTCATTTCCGGATTTATCAGTAGTAATCCTGTACCTGTGACTGGAGTATTTGCTGCTATCACTATTTTCATTGACTACTTATTGTGAACTATCATTGATAATTCGAAGTAAGCGTCACTGTTCAATCTTTTAGGGATGAGGTTGTCACTGCTGTCTCCATTGAATCTGAATGCTTTCAATCAAGCAGGGAGATCAACATGAAAGCCAGGGAAAGCTGCAACTTGGTCCTTTTAAGCCTGTATGTTTTCATCCCACCATCCCAGGGTCTTGACATATGCACTCTTCGTATTGTCACAGAGCCAGACAGCTTGGAGGCATGACAGCTAAAGGAACAAAATCTCCTAATGATGAGGGAAAATTCACTTGTGCTCCACTTTAATGATTACAAAACCAAAACCTCCTCTAGATGGGATGACCTAACTCTGCAGGTGAGATCAGGACTCGGTTTTTTAAAGTGTATATGACACGAAATTTTTTACGCTGTTTTTTGGTAGCTAGATACCTATGATGAACGATTCGAGAGTTGAAATTCGTCGAAAATTCCCCTAAAAATTTTTTTGTTGTTCGAACTTCGCGCGAATACGGCCTAGGATTTGTCCCCTAGACCGCGCGGCCAAAAAGTCACGTGAGCTAAGGCTGTGACGTCAGGTTGTTGTACTCTCATTGAGAACATGGCGGAAAAGAAGAAGCCCGTAAGGAAAGGTGGGCGCTATTGTGTCGCCGGAGCGCCCAACAATCAGAGCTGTACGAACACCAGCTACACGCCAGGCATCTCGATGCACCAATTTCCTGTGGATCGCGTTTTGAGAGAGAAATGGGTGAAATTCGTGCAACGGCACCGAGTGGATTTCAAAGAGCCGATTTCAAAGCATGCCTCATTGTGTTCGGTCCATTTTGAGCGAAGCTGTTACGAGAACAGAATGGCTTTCACGATGGAGGGCATGGAAAACACGAAGCGGAATAGAGTTCTGATCAAGGGTTCTATCCCCACAATACACGCAGTTGTGCCAGAAGTTTCCGAAGAATTGACGGATCGCAAGAAGCGTCAGGTGAGCAGTTATTACCAGTCATTTTTTTTGTAGAGTTCAAACGTAATCGACCGTGAGCTGTTATATTTTGGCTATAGTTGAGACGTGATGCACTGACAGAGTATGAGACGAAAGAAAAAAAGAGGAGAGTCGAGGAGGCTAGAGAATCAAGTTGTAACCTACTAGATTTTCACGACGTTGTAGATGACGGAGGTGAGAAAAATATTTGCCCCGATTCAACTCACACCCATGTGAGCCCAAGTTCCACTGCCACCAGAGTTACAATTGCTGCTCCTCCGCTGGCATGTTCTACCCCTTTAACTTCACCACTTGCCTCAATATCTGCAAGTACAACTCTGATCGATGAGACGCCTCTGTCCGCTGTCACTCCATCCCGAAGCTCAACTCCACTGTTAGGCAGCTCCTGTGTAGACTGCACACACAAGAAAAAGGTGAGAACCTTACAAAAACAAGTGAGACGCTTGAAGACAGCAGTCAAGGAACAGAAAAAGGAGATAAGGGAGCTGAAAAGTGTAAGTGCTGAAATAAACCATTCTGGTCTTTTGTATATTCTCACGTACCTTTGCATCAATTAGAAAATTTTTGTCCGTATTCATCATGCATCAAGAAATTATTATGCATTTGTGAATAACTCTAACATACGTGTTAATGATTTGTCAGCCATGTAGATAATAAGTCTTGAATCCCATTTCATGTTTGACTTTGAACAGAAGGTGAATGAACAGAAACTGAGGAAGAAACTGAGGAGGAAACTGCCCAAGAGGAGAAATGTGGATCAGAGGATATATTTGTTTGGTCAAGCGCTTGGAGCGATACAGAAACTGAGAAAGAAAGCGAAGCCAAGGATGGGGATTGGAAGTCACCTAAGAGCTCCACAGATTCAATTGATTCCACTGGAGATGATGAAATGGAAGAGGATCCTGCTGATGAACATCTAGAGAAGGATATCAGGTGGGTACTATTTGAGACAACCTTCATTGCTTTATTATATTTATAATGTTACTTTAAATTTTTTCCTGAATCATGGAATGCATTCATTTCCTTCTAAAAGATGCATTTCTACTCCATTTATAAGACAGCTATTATGATAACTGGAATGTATTGGCATATTCACTCGAAAGCCAGACTGGAAAATAGCAGAGAATTGCTTGAATTGTACACACAAGCAGTCAATTGAGTTTCGAAGCAAATAGGAAGAAAAAGTGGTGGGCATCAAAGTAATTTTTTGGGTATCATATGATTCAAGTGACCTAGACATGTTTCATATTTTGCAGAGTTAATTCTGACACTCCTGGATACAATGAACCTAAGTTCATTGTGTTTTACTCCATGCTACTACAACTGTTCACACTCTTGTGTTTTAACTGCAAAGCAAATTTTCCAAAAGCTAGAATGAGGCAGTGTGGAACGATGGTTATAGTGACTCAGAGTTGTCCACAATGTCACAAGGAGTACACTTGGAAATCACAGCCAACTGTTTTGGGAAAGAACCCTGTCGGTAATATCTTGTTAAGTTTTAGAGTCTTGATGGCTGGGGCATCGATAAGCAAGGTCTTGCTGGTATTCCGCCATATGGGGCTCTGTGCGTATTCTGGCCGCACCTATTTTCGACATCAGAGGTCTTTCCTATTCCCTGCTGTGCTCCTCTACTGGGAAAGATATCAGGCAAAACTGATAGAGAATATTAAGAAATTAAAAAATGTGGCATGGACCGGTGATGGCAGGTTTGATTCCATGGGGCATTCTGCAAAATATGGAGCGTACACAATGTTTTGTACCACAATCTTGAAAGTTGTCCACTTTGAATTAGTTCAGGTAAATGTTGTATGAATACTGGGCACTAGTATATACCACACCAGTGAATGATGTTTTTCATGTGGGTTGATTGGTGAGTTCAGAAGTCATTAACAAACACTACTCACCTCTGTGCAGCTGAAGAGACAGACTCAGGCATGAACAATCTAATTTCTAACCATTTTGTGGTATAGTAACAGATATAAAATTATTTCTATATATACTAAAACAATTATAATATAAACTTTGGGGAACTAAAACTGAATGGTCTGATACATAAAATGAATACGATAAAAATTACAGTAATGACAAAAGTAGTAATACTGAAAATAACCAAAGATTTGTATAGTATTCCCAGCATTTTATTAACCTTTTATTTTCTTGTTCATCCTAGGCAAATGAAACTGGAGGAAGTCAACAGACTGAGCTGGAAGGAGCAAAGAGATGTTTTTCTTTTTTGCAGCATCTTGGTTTATCAATTGGTATTTTTGTGTCTGATAGGCATAGAGGCATTGCAAAGTGGATTAGGGAGAACTGTGTCAACACCAAGCATTATTTTGATATATGGCATGTAGCGAGATCACTGGGGAAAAAGTTGTTGGCTCTGAGCAGAGAGAAAGGGTGTGAAGTTGTTAAAGAATGGATGAAAGGAATAAGAAACCACCTCTACTGGTGTGCAACCTCAACAAAAGCTGGGTTTGAGTCCCTCATCCTTGCCAAATGGAACTCATTTTTGCATCATGTCAGCAACAAACACAGTAACCACCCAGATCCACTTTACAAACAGTGCCATCATGGACAGCTTGAACCCAGAAAGTGGATTAAAGTTGGTATGAAAATTGAAATTGATAATATAAAATTTACTGCATCTCTTTTTCAACTTACCTTGGCCAGTTCTGTTTATTTTTGCAACCCTACATATCTTAAAGGTCAGTGAGCCACATTTAAGCCACTGATATCAACAAAGTAGACTTAAGTGATTTCTTTCATGTTTACCTTAAACAGGAACTGAAGCATATGACAAACTGAAACTGCTGTTGACCAAGAGAATGTTATTGAATGATATAAAGAAACTTTCACCAGATGCCCAGACGAGCTGCCTTGAAGGCTTCCAAGCAACCTTGAACTACTGGCATCCTAAAATGACCTGCTTTACTTGGCTGGGGACTCTCAGCAGGTATACATGTCATTCAAATTCTTTAAAATGATTTCAAGTCATTCTGTTGTTTTAAGCTATGAAATGAACATGAATTTGCTCATCTTTGTAAAAATGTTTTGATAGGCACATACTTGCAAGTTTGCATTTCAACGAGAATCTCCAGAGGGAAACCCAAAGGGCAAGGGATGGACATGAATACATTCAGGTCACGTACCCAAAATTTAAAATGGGAGAGGAAGTTGTGCGAGAGGTGGCATGCCCACCTACCTATGGTAAATATTAGTATTGCTGTTATTGACTGCGGTGAAGAAAACCTTATTTACAAGAAAACTACACCAGTAGTTTCTAAATACTTTGCTTTCCTTGTGTCCTTCTCTGGGGTAAAACCCTGCAGCTCTTTTGCAGAGCATTACTTCTTATTTGACATACCCTGAACCTGAACTATTTACAAACAAACATGTACATTATACATTCATATTTTTTTCAGGTTATGTTGATGGTTTGAGGAAACTTATTTTCACTTTTCCAAAAGAAAAGAGGGAGGAAGTAATCAAGAAGTACACAGCAAGAGCACCTGAGCCCCTCGACCGACAGTTTCCAGAAAGATTGAGCAAGGAGGAAGCTGTGAAGGCATACAAGGCTAGGAAGGCAATGAAGAAAACAGCACTATTTCCACCCAGTTAGTTTATTGCTTTATGAATCCATTCATTTCATCATCCAAATCTAATAGGAAATGATTATATTATTACAGCTGTACACTGAAGTGTGAATTATTTTATTTTTGCCTCCTGTCTGGAGGGAAAAGCTTTTTTTTTTATAAGCATAGCTTTTATTTTCTTCATTTTCATTGGTGCTGATCATAAATTTTTCTACTCTTTCATGACAGTGCATCTCTGACCTTATACCTGAAAATATTGCACTCTCCAAGACCTCAGTCACACGGTCAGGAAACCAAACAATTTCAGTACCAGATTGCATATATCTGGTGAATGTGTCAGGGGCTATTTCTGTATACATTAATGTGCATTTCTAGTGTCCTTTTTTATTTATTATTCCCTTTATTTATTCCCTTGTTTATTATTACCTTTCCCGGGTGAATGTGTCTGAGGGCTATTTCTATACACATTAATTTTCAGTTCTAGTGTCCTTTTTATTTATTTATTCCCTTTATTTGTTCCCTTTATATATTCCCTTATTTATTGAGAATGTGCAGGGCACAATGGTATGTCCACTAGAGAACTTGAAAATTTTTTATTTCTATGCTCTTATCGCAGTGGCTCTGCAGCACTTGAACCAGCCTGTATGTAACTCAAATAATACAAGTGCAGCAATTATGACTCAGTATGACATACCACCCTGCAGACCATTAGCACCCAGCACCAATTTTAATGTGAAAAAACCACAAGCTACAAGTAAATATAAAACTGGGTTATATCGAGGTTTTTAGGTTCAGTATAAAGTACTGTAGAACCCTTTCACTCCCAAGATCTACATATGAATAATTCAACTCTATGCCATTCCCCAATTATGTCGCTTGTATGATTCTAGTTCTGAGAATTTGGTAAGTAAAGACATACTTATCAACAAGCACCATCTGCTTGTTGATAATTTTCTTTCTTCTTGTTATCTCTGTTTGAGTATGTATGAATGTTGTAAGGTGAAATTCTTTGTTGGTCACTCCTGGGAGTGACTTAAGGTCAATTGATCAAACAATTATCATACATTATCCAGACAGATGTAGATCATTTAACATCTGTATTAATTGACTTTGATATGTAAACAAAAACATACACAGAAATAGCTCTCTGTTTTCACCTTATAACCTAGCTACTAAAAGAGAACTTGTTTAGCATTGAATTAGAAACTGTGTACATCAAAAACTTGAAGAGAACTTTTTATATCAGCTTTTTGGCAAAAGTGAAATATCCTTATGATATTTGTGGGTCAAATATGTGGTTAGTTGTGTGCATCACCTATGAGCTTCATAGTTCTTCTTTCCCCTTTTCTTTTTGGATACAGTTGTTTTGCCAAAGGTCAACCAACCTAACTTGAGTAATAAAGATGGGACAATTCCTCAGAATAATTTGCCAATTGGGAATGACTTTTTTATCGCATGGATTTACCAGCCCCCTTCTAAGGCCATCTGCAGCCAGCTCAAATCTTGATATGATGAAACCACAAACACAGCAGCCACAGGTACATGTAGATCAGAATAGGTTTATATCTTCTATTATAACAGTGGTATACAGCTGTATGTATTACAATTAGTAAATCAACAAAAAATGGGTTTACGTAGATACATATGTAATATGTATCATTTAGAGAAAATGTCCACTTAGCTTTTCAATCAGGTTGTTGAGAGGTGCAGCAGTGGAAGAGACTGAAACAGGCCAGATAATCAACTTCCTGGAAGACTCATAGAGCTCTATGAAGAGGCAAATTCATGGTATACCAGACAGCAGATACTCTCTATTTTTGTTTGTGACCACTTAAAGTCTGAATTATTGACCTCAATTCTGGGTCTTACAAAATGGAGAATTGAAAAAGCAAGAAAACACACTTTTCTTAACGAGCCTGGTCAACAAATACAATCCCCATAGATCAACCAAAGTAGACTGCACCAATAAAAGGTTGACCACTTTCTTGATTTCTTTTCCAGTCTGTCTTTTTCTCAAGATGTCGCGTACGGAACAAAAAAGTTAAAACTTTCCGATGGTAAGACACTGGAAATTCCTAATATGGTGACAACTGTAATAGCATCAAGACTTGTCCAACTGTATACACCGTACTGTAACGAGACTAGAATTCAACCTTTAGGTTGATCGACGCTGTTTACCATAGCGAAGGTAAGCAGTTTCGAAAATAGAACAAAGTCTCTCCATGTGTAATTAAGACAATTCCATTGATGATCCTTATCAATTACTACACAAACCAACCTTGCTCTGCCTACATTTTAACATTCTCTCTGCACCGTTAAGGTACCTTAGTCGTAAACTCTCAAGTAACATCACTCCTAGTAAGGAGATCAGTGTACAGATTGCTGCCTATAATCGATGTTAAGATATAAAGAAAGCAGATTTTGCATCGAACATGTTATTCATTTTACACTTATGTCTCTCACTGCGTACATATAGTCGCTAGGTGCCCTACAAAGGGCACCTCGTGTTAGATAGTGTTACACAACTTATATACAACTTACATATTATACAACTTTGCATAATATGTCTTGAGCTTGTAACAATAAACATTCATTTTCCTCTGGAGAATAAAATTCATTTTCACACAGGAACAGAAGATGCATGCAAACGGCGGCAAAGTGTCCTTGCAAAGGCTTTGGAGGTAGAAGTCTTAGAAGATATTCTTTTTCAGCCTAAAAGAAAAGGTGAGTACCTTATTATAGGAATATAACGAAGCATGTTAATAACGCGAACAAAATTTACGCGTCATAAAATTAACGCGAATTTTCCAAAAGTTATGTTTACATACATTTAATTAACGCGAATTTCCGTGCGGTACGTTGCATAATTAAGACGTGAATTTAATATTTTTTGCGCTCATTTCGTTAGAAAACAACAACGGCAAACAACAAAATTTGCTCTTTATTTCCGGCAAAAAACATAGGATACTAAGGCATGAATGGATCAAGGGTTGGAATGCGCCCCTTCCTGGCGCTTTCTACTGCCTCCGTTATTCCTTTCCATCCATTCAAGATGATTTTCCTCCCCTTTTCGCCTTGCAGGAATTCATATATACTCATAAGTAGCTTGGAGTGGATTGGCTTCAGTGTTGA
>NC_142529.1:15785800-15808300 GCF_964205215.1 Stylophora pistillata
GTTTTAAGAATAGTTTTATTATTTCCTTGTCTTAAAGGGAACTCGTTTTAGCTTTCCTTTATTTAGCCGATTGAAAGCTTGTTAATAACTAAGTAGTTAATATCTAAATTAGTTTAATTTTACTATCTGTATTATGTGAGTAAATACACAATTCAGTTTTTTAACTGCTATGTAGATCAAACTTCAAACTTGAACTTCAAACTGATGGTAGGTAGGGACCATCACACCACAAATGTCCAAAGTGTATGGTATATTAATGAGACGATGTCCCCCTTGACAACTGTGAGGAAACACCTTATTGGCTCCATTATTCATAGTGGACAAGCAAGAAATAGAAAGGAGATGTATGGGTCATTCGACTACTACAAGTATCTCCATGAATCTAATCTCACTGACAGTTTCTGTTGGACACCCTTGTAAAAGTGTCAGAGGAATTTGACCTACCACCCATTGTCTATCTGCAGCTCAACAACTATGTTAGAGAGAACAAGAACCAGCACATGTTTGCTCTGCTGACACTTCTGGTTGAAGAGATGATTTTTAAAAAACTCATCCACATTTCCCACTGGGCACTCTGTTCAACCCTCAAAATTTCTTAATAGAATTGTTTAAAGGTCCATTTGGGTGGAAACTTGTCGCCATTCTTTCTTAATTCTTACAACTACAGTATGGAAGGAACGAATTGGGATTAAAAAAAAACCAACATCACTTCCATTGTAAAACTGCAGATGCGAGTGAACCTTCACCTGCTGGGGCATACCCATGAGGACATAGCTGCCTTTTTTGGAGTTTATTCAAAGCCTTAGAAAAACTGGACATTTGCACAATTATGGTTGAGTTGAGGTTATCATTTCAAGGCACAGTTAGAGTAACTGAGAGGTCCAACAGTTGAAGTTTTTCTTTTGTGCTATACTAGAGTTACCCTTTGGAAAGCCAAATCCTGTGATTCCTTCTATGACTTTAAGCTTGACATGGAGGGATTGGAGACACATTCAAACCAGATATCACAGGAATATGCCCTGAACAGCATCTGAAGAGTGTAAATCCTGGTTAGCAAATACAGAGTTCAACCTCATCAGTGCCTGATAATTACACTTGGCCAGTGATTAAATTGAAGAATCTTACAAGAGCTTAGAGAGATCCAGCCCATCACAAAGGTGAGTAATGATTCAAATACAGCATTCAGCACTTAAAAGCCAAGTCTCGATAATGGGTGGACCTTGGATATCAACGAGCAATAATTAGCAGGCCCGTGTTACTCACCCCTTGTGTGTCCAGCAATACATTATACAATTTCAGTTTCACATATAATATATTCCAATAGGACATGGCCAGATAATTCATTACTTACAACTAATAAAAGAATAAAAGGATAGCCACAATAATTATTTCATCTTAGTCAATTCAGTCAAAAAACATTCATAAATACGCAAATTTTGAACAGATGACCACTGAATCTTCCAGATTTACACTGGCCATTTAGACAGATTACCCTGCACAAGGTCCTGGCCTTTGAGGAGAACATCTTTCAAGTGCATCATTGGAAAGGTACTTGCTTAGGAAAATGGACTCCTTGGTATATTCCTCAACAGAAAAAACAAGAGCTGTTCAGTGTGTAGTTCATTTGAGCTTACAAAAGACAACAAGCTCATACCATCAACAAGACAATTTCTTAAGGAAATATATGTTGCTTAAAGGACACATCCTCGAGTTTTTTTCATTTAGTAAAAATTTCTGCTTTCTCTCCACTGCTTATGTGATTTCTTATTTCAGACAAAGCCAGAGTGTGAAACTAGTCTTTAGGTCTTTGTGTAAATCACATATGGAGAGTCACAACACATGCGTGGTAAAATATATCTACACTGGAAATTCCCATCAGGCCAACCTCTTGTCAACAAAAAGTCAACCATTAACTGAAGCAGATACATCATTGCAATTACCACTTCCAGGCAATTTTAAAACAGGTAGAATAAGATGCCTCAGCAAATTACGTTCCCTCTTGTTCACCACACGCTCGGTTGAATCCAATTTCGCTATCGTTACACCATCTTCCCAGCATCATCAAGGGATGCCAAAATAGGACATTCTCTGTAATTCCTGAGACAGGGAGTAATCCACACTGGGTTCAAGTTTATGCAAACTTTAAAGTGACATGTCCAAGCAGAAATTTTAAACCAAATAAAATGTGTTTGCACTCTGTTGCCATAACCAAAAAAAGGTGCCCTTAACAAATTTATAACATGGTACTAGGAGCAAAAGATCAAGGGTAGATATTATCAGTGGCAACTAGCAAAACATCAACATGAGAGCATCTGGTCCAAAGCAAGGTCCAAAGAGGCAAATAAAAACAAAAGAAAGTAATGTTCATATTGTCCTACTGATCCCTTCCTTATTTTTAGGCATGGAAACAACAAGTTCAGATGTGACTTCAAGTGCTACTTTAATTGCAACTCCAAGTGCACTTGCACCCATTTCACAAACAGATATCCAGCAGTCATTTTACACAACCTCACTATCCTCAACTGTAGCTCTGTCCAGCCCTTGAAACCCTTGGAATGCATTTGCTCTATTCTCCTCACGGAGGCCACAAACACTATCGCTGTTAAATGATCTTGCTTCCCACTCATATCAAGCACCAACCAATAAGCTGTAGCATGGCACAGATCTACAGCCAGAGCATCACCATGGCCATGGCTTGCCAAAATCATCCACTTAGATACCAAGAGCCATTACAACATCCATGTTTACCCAAAGGCTACCATTAACAATGTCTTCTACACAGCAGCATTCATTTAGTGGTATGCACCCACTCCAATCATCCATACCCCAAGGTTTTCTGGAGACAAGTAGATTGGTGATGCGTTGCCTATGTAATCATGACCTAAAACCCATCAGACCAAATTCATGTGGCTCAGAGCACTCATAATGACTTAATTGCAGGTTAGGAGATTTAAAGAGATGTTGTGTTCTATCATAACTCCTCTGCAAACAAGAACAAGACTAGGTTGAGCGGGTGGTGGGCCAGAAGACAAACTGGGGTTATTTTAAACTGTCCCACCTTGCTGAAAAGACTGGAACACCATTGACTTGGAAACCAGAAACACTGATAACCTCATTGCCTTTAAGAAATCAATTGTTAAGATTTTTTCTTGCCATTATATTTTTCCATTTTGCATATACCTTTGTTATATTTTGCAATCTGTTATATATAATATTAGATATCCTCATTATTTATTTATTTATATTTTTTGACATTTAGTTAGGACCTCCCTGAAAATGATGTTTGTACAAGTGGAGCATCCTCATTAAAGATCAAATAAGTAACTAAGCATGAAATGAAAAGAAGTTCTGTGCTGTCATCTCACCAATGGGGTCATGCTGGCCCAGTAAAGTTTTGTGCAGGAATGGAGCATCCACCTCTAGTCACCAAAAAGGCCTACAATCAACACATGAAGCAAGTTGAAAATTTTTCTGAGTAATGCTGAGTTACTAATGTGTGAAGCAGCAGAGAGGCTAGGACAACTAGCTTCCCACGAAGATGAAGAATGTTTTGTAGAGATTTATGGCCAATCATTGGGCAAATTTACTCTTTCAATAGACAGAAAATGGCAGAGGAGAAGCCACAGCTTTAAGATCAGTATTTCTGAGTGGAGGATCCTCATTAAAGATCAAACAAGTAAATAAGCATGAAATGAACAGAAGGGTCTGGCAGAGGAGAGGCCACAGCTCTAACATCAGTGTCCTGTTAGCTCTTTCGCTTATGACAGGAGAAATTATTTCATGCTGAAGCTACATTATGATAAAATATCACCCAATTATCTTTCTTGGAAAGAGTCACATCCTCGCCACTGTGAAGTGAACCATGTGGGTTCCCCTGAAGTCTTGAGTCCTCAGGAGCAGTTTACATCTTCAGACATAGCATTAAGAGGAAGTTGATATATTCTACCTCTGTGGGAGATAGTGATAGCCACTGTTTTGGCAGAGTCAAGTAAAAAATAGTTGAACTTTAAGGAGACAAATATCCAGCGGTAAAGCAAGAGTGTGTAGGCTACATTCAGGATAGATTAGAGATCACCCTAATCTAGACCTGAGGATGTTGGATGGGGGAAAGGTTTATGGAAGGGTCCACTAACTGACAATTTTGTGGACAAAATGTAGAAAAATTATGGTAGAGCCTTCCATGAAAATATACATAATTTACACAAAACAATGAACAGTGTATGGGCAATTTGCCATCACATGATAAAAGATGATTCATGTACCCCAGAGGAGCAGTATAAGCTACACCCCAGGGTGGAAGGCACCTGGTGAAAATTTTGGAACGCTTCAGAAGAATGTAAAGAGGACAGCCGTCTTACTTGTATCTTTATAGATGAATGGAAGCCAATTATCATAAGGCTTACTAATAATGATTAATTTTAATGAAAAGGTGTTTACAGGAACAAACTCAGAATTGAAAAGAGAGCATTAGTAAACAGTTATGGTCAAGATGCCCCAAGAGCCGTTATTGTAGAAAGAGACAAGTTTTCATCAGTTTGCGAGACTCTTGGGGTGTTTAATAGGGTCATTCCACAATATTTTGGACAAAGAAAGGGTTACAAAACCCTGCCTTAATCTGGTCTAATTTTCTGTTTGGGCTATGGCCAAATGGTTGAAGTTTGTAGAAAAAGAAAATTGTCAACAGGGTTGCCGTCACTATTTCATAAATGAACACAAATTACCTGTATCGACAACAATAGTTGTTGCAGAGAGGACATTCCATTGCTGTGTTGGCAATCAGTTAAAAAACTTAAATCAAGCAAAAGTTGTGTAGACAAAATGTCCATTATGAAGATATTCTGCAGTGGCAATTTCAGCCTGACTTTTACCCCATAATCCTTTGTAAGCTGCAGTTTGTCTGACAAATGTCCTCTTCACAACATTTTCACCTTAAGTTTTGTTTATTTTAGACCCAGCTTAAAACTATAAAGTTGCAGATTTGTGAACTTCTGATTTATCGCAAGGGGTAAATTAAATTGTATCAAAATTATGATAAACTATCAAATACATGTTTAAATATAAGGTTGTTTTTTGTTGCGGAGAGGACATAATAATTATTCTCAAAGTTTAATCTGTTGATGAAATTCAATTCTTTTTTATGCTTCAGAATGTCTCACTGCTGTGACAACTTTTATTATTGCTCATTAATGTCCTATCAAACTGGTTTAATTCATTCTCTGTTCATAAAATGCTCCTACAGGATGTTTTGCAACTGAGCATGTGCAGTGAGATTGAACTGTATTGCTTCAGGAACTTAACCTCTATCACAGATAAAAGCACTTTCAAGTTTTCAGCAATGAATCCAAATACTAAAAGAAGTAAAAAGTTTAGAAAAGAGTTGAAAAGGATCCAGAAAAGCTAGAGGTTTACCTAAAAAAGGACTGAGAACAAAAGAAGACACAGTATCGTGAAAAAATGGCCAAGTTGTATGCGGAGAAATAGATCGGTTAAGGAACAAAAAGGAGAGAAAACGTGAAAAAAGTGAGAAAGCAAAAAAGTCAGGTAGCCAGAATAAGTTTGTTGCCTCTACAAGTCTGCTTATAAGCCCTCAAAGCCTTGTTAAGGCAGTAAACCAAGTGAAAAGCAGCCTGCCAAAGAGCCCTAAGAAAGTCCCAGTGGTGATCTCAAAAATTGTGGAAGATCTATCACCAAGAAAGCAAAAAGCAGGTCTTGAAGCTTGTGACAATTCTCGTAAAAGAAAGAAGCTTAACAGTGTTGAAAGGAAGAAGCGGTCTGATGCTCTTATGGAAGAAGAGGCAAACAAAGTAGAGGAATTTTTCATGAGATGACATCAGCAGAATGTGTCCAGGAAAGAAAGACTGTTTCAGTAAAGACACCAAGTGGAAGGGTTTAGAAACAGAAACAACTGCTGCTGTTGAACATCCACAAGGTCTACGAAGTATTCAAGGAAGAAAATGACATCAAAATTGGCAAATTCAAGTCTGCTTCCCTAAGACCCGCTTAAGTGACCCCAATGACTTCACGTGACCAGGATGTTTGCATCTACAAATATCATGAAAACAATTCGGTGAATAGCTACTCCCAGTTGGGGTGCTACTGACAAGGACAATATTTAAAAGACAAAAGTTCCCATAGATTAATATTTGGTTTATTTTTCTGGGTACAAGTATTTAACATTAAATACTAATTGTTATACTACTAGTTTAGTGACGTTTCTAAAGGAGGATGTTCCTTTTTTAGTTTTTCTGCACTTTTATGTGCTCTAAGTCTTCCTTATATTCAACAGGATGTGCTGTTGGCACTTCATTTCCACAAAAATCGACGTCTTGAACACAAAATAATCTTCAACATCAGTATAACATAGCATCTCAAGTTGAGCTAAACATTGCATACTTCCAGGTACATATTAAGCAAACATATGGATATTTACCTAATTAACTGGATGGAACCATTATATTCAACAACACTTCTTCAGCAATACAGTTGTTCTTATTTGTGCTCCCGGCCAGTTCTTGATTTGTACAACCTTTAATTCTTATTTTATGAGCATGTCTTTACTAATCACTTTAAAGTTATAAAGCAAATGCTTCCCTTTGCATTAACCACTATATTTTAGCAAAAAAAACCAAATGGAAAAATAAAAATACAGGTATGCAATGGTTTAACACTTATAAACTTCTGGATTCTATGATGGAAGAAAATGATGAGCTTACCGCCACTGGTAAGAACTGAAATTAATTTAATTTCACAATGTGTCACCAGTTGTAAGATAAGACATACCAATCACTCGCATTTTTAATTACAGGACCGCAAATACTCATGCACAGCCAGCTGCATGAACACAGTCATTTTTCCACATCAACTTTGAAAAGAGCAAGGGGAGAGCTGGAATGGAGAAAATGTGGACCCCGCTGCCAAGTGGTTGAAGAAGCAAACCATGTGGCCTGCTGAGCCTTTACACAAGAATGCTTAGACCATAACAAAGATTTTGAGAACGTTATCTTTACGGTTGACAGTGCCATTTGGTTGGAGCACCATGGCAAGATCTCTTTCAGAAAAGAAGGAACAACTGGGAAACTTCAACCTTGCAGAAAGCATCTGTTCAAAGTAAATATCTGGGCAAGGATTTCAAAGCGCAGTGTAATCCTGGTTCTTATCTTGTGCAACAAGATTCAGTTAAGAAAAGTGGCATTTGCTCCAAGAAACATTACTAACCTTAACAAAGATGTAGACAATTTCATCTATCGTCAACTTAAAAATGGTATTTTAAAGTTACATTTTTCCCTGTTAATGCTTTTTAATAGCTAGTTTTAATTAACAATCTTGTATATAAATTTTTGTATATATTTCTGTACACATTCTTAATCTATATGTTCAGTTAATGATTTTGGTTATTCTTGTGAAAAAATTTCTGTAAACATCTTTAATAGTTAAGTTTTACTTATAACTTTGTAGAGATGGTAGGTCCACATTACCTTTCTTAGCTGCCACTTTTTGACCTATGATAACCAATGATGTATGTACATTGCAAGGCTCTTTAGACAATTTTGAAGATCCTTGAACATCGTCATATCATCCTTTAAGGCAAACTGGCAATGGAATTTCTTATAACAAACAGAATAAACTATTGGCTGACACCAGGGGAGAGACTAGACCTAAACCATATTGAGAACCTTTGGCGCGAGTTGAAGCATTTGCTGTGAGTCATCATGAAGCCATGAATAGAGAAGAATTGGGAGCTGGCATTAAAATATTTTGAGACAATGTTACATTAGAGAAGTGTCAACTGTATATCTGCCACTTAATAGAAGTGCTACCCACTTTAGTAGCTCAAGAGAGGAGAGCATCAGGTTATTGATAAGCAATCCAAATCTAACCCAAATGTGAGCCACCAAATGTGATAAAAGTCATGACCAGCAAGGGAAGGTTTTGGATTTTTCTATCACCAGTCACTGAGATGGCCATTGTCAGTAGTGTAATGAAATTACCAATACCATGAACTTTGATATCTTATCAAAAAAAGAAAAGGATTAGGACATTCAATTTAGACATTACTCTGTTGACATTTTCCAATGTTACTGTTACACTGTATTCTAAAACAATGGTTGTTTGCATCGTATAATCTTGATGACCATTTAGCACTTTATTTTTGCACTTTCAGATAAAATTGGTACAATAGATATGTGCAAGTTTAATTTGCTTTCACCAAAATAATACAATTTTCAAACCAAACAGAGAAATTTTTATCCCATATTGATGATCTCGAGTTTAAAATCTTGTCAGTAGGGCCATGAAATTCCCAATACCATGGTAATTATTATAAAGAAGGTTCTGGATATTCAAAGTAGACATGGTATGTCACCTTTGTTTATATTTTCCAATGCTGTTCCTATTCCTAATTCACGCACTGTCAACTGCACCAGTTTGTGTATGCCTATCTCCAGATTCATTATCTCCAATTACCCACTCAGTTCCAGCCAGCCGAGTGAGTGTAAGCCCAGTTTGCAGTCCTCTTTTAATCCAACCTGCCCTTGTGATCTCTCCTATACTAATGCACAAGAGAGCTGTTCCCTGTTGTCTGTTGTTGAAGCAACACGAACTTCATCACCCAACACCAAACAGCCTACCAAGAAGGAAAAGGCCAAAAAGATCCAAAAGACCCTTGGAAAAATCCTCAAGTGGATAGACACCTTAACCCTTTCACAACTAGAGTGGCCAAAAGTAGCCAACCGGAAATGTCACGTTATTCCTAGAGCGGCCAAAGAGACCGAGACTATTTGTGGGACTCTGTGCTCCCCTGTCAGGCGATATTTACCCACACTTTTGTTTCTATTGTTTAAAGTGAGTATTGACCAATAATAATTTTCTCACTGCACATAAATTAGCATCCCCTTTGGGGTAGAGTGGATGTGAAAAACTTACTAGCTCCATGTTACCTGAAATATGGCTACTGCACCGCATTCTATAAGCCGAGAAGAATATTGTGATATTTTCGGATCGTCCAATGAAGATAATAGCAATGAGTCAGACGGTGAGGGTTCTGCGCAATCTAACAGATTTTGAAGGATTGGCGAGTCAGAGTGAAAACGAATCAGACGAAGAAAGTTCGAGTGAAAGCGAGGACGAAACTCCGTGGTCACAAGACTTTGAGGACCTCGTGATCAACAACTTCACCACTACTTTAGGAATCAAGGTTGCTGTTCCCAATGAAACGAGTGAAAAATTCCTTTTCAACCTGATTTTTTACCTTTCCATTATCAATTTAATGGTCTGAGAAACCAACTGGTACGCACGGAAGAAATTAGCAAACGAACAAACGAGGCTTGACAAGTGGAAAGAGGTCACTGCTCAAGAACTTAATGCTTACTTTGGTATGTGCATTATAATGGGGTATAAACAGCTTCCCAAGAATTTCGATGTATTGGTCGTCCGATTCATTTGTTGGAAATAGCGGCATACAAAATATTATGACCAAGAACAGATTCGAAGAGATTAGTCAGTACCTTCATTTTAACGATTCTTCTCAAGAACCACCACGCAGTGACGATAATTATGACCAATTATTCAAAGTGTGTCCAATCATCGATAACATTTTGGAGAAAATTCAAAATGTTTATGAGCCGTCGAAAAACCTTTCAATTGACGAGGGAATGATAGCATTTAAAGGAAGGCTATCATTCCACCAGTACATGCCCGCTAAACCAATGAAATATGGCATCAAAGTTTGGATGGCGGCAGATTCGAGCAATGGCTACATGTCGAATTTTTCTGTTTACCTTGGACAAGAGGCAAATGGACATCGCATTCATGGCCTTGGGTATGATGTCGTGATGAAAATGGCAACTCCTTTCCTAAATAAAAACAGGCACATATTTTTTGACAATTTCTTTTCAAGTTCTTTTCTCTTTGATTGTCTTCTTGCTCAGAACACCTATGCATGTGGAACTGTTTGCTGCAACAGGAAGGACTTGCCGCCATGTGCGATACGAAAGCTTACACAAGGAGACATTGCAACTGCACAGCATGGCCTTCTAGTATTCACTAAATGGCATGACAAGCAAGAAATTTCTTTCTTATCGAAAAATGTTTCCCACAGTGAACCCTCCCGACCAGTGCAACAAAAGAAAAAAGGCAATGTTATTGAAATTCAAAAGCCGCAAGTTGCCAATGTTTACACCGCTTTCATGGGAGGAGTTGATCACGCAGATCAGCTTCGCTCATTCTACTATGCAGGCTGGCAATCATGAAAGTGGTACAAAAAAAATTTCCTGGTTTTTATTTAATTTGTCTATTTGCAATGCCTATGTCCTGTTTAACATTCATCGTGGAGGACGACGTAAGAAACCATTGATAGATTTCAGGCTGGCGCTCGCCAAACAACTCATCAATGGCTTTTCTCAAAGGAAGAGAAAGAGACGCTCCCTTGATGCTGTAGACCAAACTGCCGTAGATCCAGGACAGCATATTTCTGTCCATGTAGAAGGAAGAAAGAGTAAGTGCGTACAGTGTATCATGGCTGGCAGGAGAACCCCGAAAGGATATAAAGTGGAGACGCATTTCGAGTGCAAACTCTGCAAAGTTGCACTCTGTCCCACATCCCACAATGAGTTCCACATGCCACAATGAGTTCCACATGCAGTCCAAATAAACTCTTTTGAACTTGCCTGTTCAAGTTCCAACATCTTAGATTGACTATTAACCTGTTTTATGAAATATCTGTAGGGAATATACCATGTTTTTCGTTGCCTTGCAAATTAGTTGTTCGACAAAACAATTGTAGTGCCAGCATTAATGGCGGCAAATTTGAATTTTTTTTTATTTCTTGACTTTCTGGAGTCAATACTCAAAGTTATTACCACATTAGTTGCAATCAAACTTATGAATGAATGAAATAATAATCAGACTGTAATTTTTTTTCCATTATTGCTCATAACATTACATTAAAATCTGCTGAGCTTGTATGTTTTGATTTTGTGTTAAAGCCTTGGTGGTGCCTAAATAAATATTCAGGAACAATGGAATTTGGGCCTAATTAGTATATAGTAGTGAAATAGTTAATTGTTGTTCTTTGCAGCATCAGGGAGACTATTTTGCCAGATCCAGTTTAAGTGTCAGTAACCCCTGGACTTATTACAAACACAGCTTTTACTGCAATTCCAGCAAGTATATCTTCTCCAGCTGAAAAGGATTGAGCAGCTGATTTAACACTAAACAGAATACAGCCCCTTCACACTGACAAAATCCTTTCCCTCCAATCTAATGCAACGACACTGAAGAACTTTGCAGTTTAATTAGTACAACACATTATCCCAGCACTAAGAGCTTGAAGGCCCCAACATTAATAAGAACATAACAAGACGCCACCACCTCCGGAAAAAATTGAAAAGACAAGAGAACTTGACTTCCAATATTATGAATGGATGCAAACAATAACATGAAATTTTGAAACACTAATCTGGTGAAAAAAGATTCAGTGTTGCACTGAAATTTCCCTGTCATATTTTAAAGTCATTTTACAAAAATAGAAAAAAATTGTAGTTATTTATCGAAAGGAAAACATCACTTGAGCCAGGCCAGAAAGTGAGAAAAAGCAACAAAACCACTGCTTATGTCTCACATGCTAGAAAATATTCCTTTCTGCCATTTTGACAGAAAAAAAAACAAATTGTGGGGTTTTTTGTTTACTATATGCAACACCATGCTCGAGTTGAGTCTCTAGTCTATCAGTTAATGTAACAATGGTTACAAATACAGTCCTTAGATTTTATACTCAATGTGACATCACTTTAAAACACAACTAGAAGATTACACTGTGGGTAAGTTTGTTTACAATATGTAATATCACACTAGTTGAGTCTGGATGATTGGACTAACAAAAGCTAAGAAGAGTTTATTTACTTGGCTGAGAAATACATAAAGAAATAATCGGTTTTAATTTTGAGAAAGTTACGTTAGAGAAGAAACGGAGGCAAAACAAGCTACCAAACCTGTCACACTCGCCCCATGAAATAGGAACTACCCAGCGTGCCTTGCATGTGCTTGACACAGTTCAAAAATGGCGGATTTTACCACGAAAGTTCAATTGCGACAACAACAGTGTGTAACGGCCGATATTACTCAAAGTTGGGGTGAATTTTTTACATAAACAATCCTGAATACGTCTTGCGATGAAACTCTACGATTTTCTGTCCGTTTTTATTGCATTTACAGTGTCACAACGTAGCAGCTAGGATGCAACCGTACTTGTGCGCGATTTATTTCTGACAAAGTTTTGTGAAAACTACCTCTGTATCGACCTATAAACCGATAAAATATCCCGAGCGTAAGCCAAACAACAGGCTATCAACACCTTTCATTTCGTGAACAAGTTCGCCGATGACAGAAAATATAAAAATTGAGCCAGAGGGTTGGTTTGTGGTGATCATGCAACTGTCAACCTCAAATAATCCTTATGCGCCGAAACCATCAAATTATCTCAAAAGGAAGGAAGCTTGGTCTGAATAGTGCACTAGAATAACAGTAGGTCTGAAAATTTAAGACCACTAACGTAACGAAAGTGGTACGCAAACCTTAAGGAAGCACTGATCCTGAAAAGCGTGAATTCCGGTGATCAATTTGCGTCCCAATAGTTCCAACTGCGAGCATTCGTTCGAATCTCTTCCTTCCATAACTCCAGGGAATTTGAACCTGCAATTAGGACACAAACGTTGAAAAGAAGTTAGAAATAGTCATTACACAGAGATTTCAAAAGACTACAAAGTAGACTTCGAAGGCTACTGAGGATCATGTGCGAAGTCCAACCCAATATTCTCTCACACCCACGTGTTGCTGTCGCATGATCGTGCAAGAAGAGCTAACAACTGAGTAACGGATGTTTTCTTTTACAAAATCTAACTTACCCAGACAACTTTAAGTTAAAAACTGCCGGTGGATTGCAATATCTCAATGAAATCCCTCCTCTGGCGCGGTCGACAACCTACTAACCTAAGCATCGTTGCGAAATGTGTTCAAATGAGCCTCCCTCTCTCCCTAACGCAGTCACGTGTCTCCCTCCGGTTTATGCGAGTATGCGGTCAGCGGCTTTTGTATTCATTTGCTTCTTACTGGTCGGGCGACCGACTAAGGTCCTGGGGTTTCCCTCAGGTTTCTCCACAAGGCCCTGCACCTGCAATGGGCAATACCTCAGAACGTACTAAGGGCGCAATCTTCTTTCCACAATGTTAACAAATGGTGTCATCTTTTTTACGCTCAAGCATACAGACCCACACACCGTTCGCGGTAGACCCACTCTAAAAGGTGGCGTGTGTAATGAGCGTATATTTTGAAACAAGTCGTTCTGCGAACTCAGAATAGCAAAAGAATCAAATGATTTAGCGAAGGTCTTACTGGAATCAAACCAGAAATCAAATGAGTTATCAGTGAACAGAAAATGTGGACAGAGTGACAGAAGAACATTTGCTGATAAAGACAGGGTGCCTCGTGATCAAACTCTAGGAAACGACAACAAAGATGCTATGTTGGGCTTTCATCAGAGTGAGGATAAACGTAACCGTTACATTTATGTGATTAAGCTTACATTTGTTATGTTTTAGCTCAAACAATGTACATTACTATCTGTTATTTTTCTATTTATTCCATTAGTTTTGTCGCTTTTGTGCGTATATTATATATGGGTTATTAACCAAGCTTGTTCGGTCAAGATGGTTGAATATTGGCCGAGTCCTCTTTTTGCATTTTTATGTTAAAATAAAAAAGGAACGAGGCTAATATCTAGCCATCTTGACCGAACAAGCTTGGTTAGTGAAGGATTTATTATATCGCAAAAAGATTTTGCTTTAACACATTGACACCGTAACTGCCCAAACCTCGCGATCGCCTCGCATGAGAATGCGTTCCCCCCTACCTTCCATACTAAGTGGAGTTTTGTCCCCAAACTTCCTCTATAGTTTGGAGATCAATAAGCCAATCAGAATCCGTTGTTTGCGCATATATTTTTTCGACTTTAGGGGTTGCTAGAGGGGCATTACTCTATGCGTCTTCACTAAATGATCAAATTTGAAAATATGGCGTCCACGTGGCCGACCTTCAAAATTTTCAGGTCGGATTTTTTGTTCATTTGCAATCGAGTTAGACCTTGTGGAATTCAGAATGTAAAGTAACAATGCTATAGAATACTCTGCCTGGAAAAGAATGGATATCGAGGTCTTAAAAGTGACAGATTAAGCTCTCAAGTCAACGACACTACGATTCTCTAAGGCAATGCGAATTATGGACGTAAAGTGAAAACTGAACTTTCGGACTTCAAGCAGGGCCTGGCGACAATTTGATGATTCGATGGCCCGGTAAATATTATGTTCGAGTAACAACGTGTTCAAAACGTATAGTTTAATAGAAGATTTTGCCTCAAATCGAAGTTTTTTCAGAATTTTCAACCCACCGCTGCACAATTTCTGGCCATGAAAGCAAGTAAACAACAATCTAAGCATGATGAATTTTACCGCGTGAGCTTTGTACACATAAGAAATTCGTACGTTTTTCACTTATAACAGCAAATCAAAAACTGTTTTCAATAAATCTGACGTCCCAAAATATTTCTCGGCCATTTTAGTCTTGCTTCCTATTGATAGATTCCATGGAACTTGAGATCTCTTCACTCATGGACAAATTTGCATATTCCCTTTTGAAATATGATCCACATGCCCATTTTCACACATGCGAAAATATTTAGCGATTTTTATCTTTCATCTTGATTTTTGAGTTAAAATGCAATCTGCACCGATTGCTTTTTTTGCCGGAAATGAGTTCTTTAATTAGTCCTCTTTCACTGGAGCTTGTTTTTTGGAAAAGCTGATTTTTAAAAATTTACTGCACATTGTGTTTGCCTTCTTGGTTTCTCCAAAATTTTGACTTTTCATCGGCACGTGTTACACGTAAGTGTCAATGGGTTAATAAGAATTAGGAATGACTTATTTACTTTGCGAGCCTGGAAAGAAAGACAACTGTGTTTGTAGCACAACAAAGTCATGAAAGTCATTTCTGTTTTCTTTGGTTTGACTATCTTCTGCCACTTTTCGTGTTTCCATCCCTAAAATTGTCCAAGAATTATGAATATAGTTCTACTTCTATATTTTTAATATGCAGTATCAATGCAGCCAATCCTGAGTGGGCAAAATAGGCCCATCTTGTCCACTCAGGTAGCCAATCAGAACACAGAATTCGCTTCCTATTGCCCATGGGCATTGCAGGCGATGTAATAAATTTGCATATTGTTATGCAGGAATGTTTGTTTGGTACCAAATGTGGTGTCAATTGATGGGTTGGACAAAGTAGCACCATGCAAACAACAAAAGTGTGACACATCTGCATTGTGTGTACAACAAAGTGATGTTGCAAAAGAAATAAAATGCACCAAAGAATTCAGGTCTTGTTATGTGATGTTTGTTAATCATTGTAATATTAACAATGGAGAACACCATGTATGAAGACAATTCGAATGTGAGCCCAGCAGAATACCTGTCAAAAAAACTAGAAAAGCTCTCACTTAAAAACAAAAAAATTTTAAAATTGGTGTGCATTCAAATTATTTAAACATTCCCGTCTCGTCAAAAATGCAATGCTACATTAAATGTAGACTTAGAACAAGGAGCAATAATGATAGTATCGACTTTGTACAAAAGATGAGGAAGAAATGGTCTTTTACATGTGTGACATGGGTTCCCTATGGTTAGTTCAAGAAGGCCTGGTTATTAGGACACTGGCCATGCTTGTTTTTCTTCACGGTGTTTTACCAGGTATTGGATCGATTTCATACAGTCAAGACTTGTTTCAGGCCCTCCTGCGCCCATATTTCATATGTTAATTGTCAGGAGCTTCAAGTAGAGATATTGTAAGTTTTAATTCATATATTCGATTGTTCTAATTCAGTTTTTGTGCAGTTTTCTGTATGATTCAGTGTGCTGGCTTCCACGTCGAATGCTTTCTTTTACAAATCAGTTTTATCCGCTCTTTTAGGACCAATCATCATCAGGATGTATACGAGACTTTAGGGATAGTACAGATTAGTTCTCGCTGCCGGGGTAAGCCATGATTTTGTTCTTATTTTATTCGTTAGTCGCCCTGACTTACTAGATAAAGTTTTCGTAGATGTAAACCCATTACTTGTGGAACATTATTTCGGAAACAGGCTTTGTCTGAAGTAGAATAGTTAATTTAATCGACTTATTTAACTAAACGTATACTTTTTGTCTTTGCTTGTGTTACAAATAAACTCATTTGGAGTCAAACTACCTGTGTCACACATGGTCAGCACTGAATCGAAAATCATTGAGTTGTATGAGTCTTTGGGCAAATATCCATCTTTGAATAGATATAATACATTATCAAGTGTGTATAAGAATGCGAGCCACAGAAATTATTGTGCTACACTGAATCTGTGTAATGACATTGAAACAAATCCTGGGCCTCCTATACATGGTATTGATCCTACTCTAACAGTCAAGGCACCATATAGTCAAGGTGATATTATGTACTTTGGTGAAAATGCTGGAAAACAATGTGTTGCTATGAGTTTGATCGCTTTGATTTATAATATAATAAAAGGAATACCTACCTGTAATGACCTGGTACAAATTTTGGAGATGGGTAATCAATTGTATTCAACACTGTCACAATGTAAAGGGCAGATGTATTTAATACAAACAGAATTACCATCAATGATTGCTTTGTCTGAGAAAAATTATCAGTTTAATTATAGTGAAAGCTGTACTCTACACCACTGTAAATTGCTAGAAAGTGCTCTACACTACTGTGATTCAATAACTGAGGAATGTCAGTAGTGTCCGATAGACAGGGCTTTTGAATCACTGTTGCCACAAAGTTACTCTTCATTTATTCTTACAATAGAATGTATTGGTGTCAGTATCTATCATACTAATAATGGGAGTTAAAAGATCTTTGATTCTCATGCAAGAGACGAATATGCTGGAAGCCATCCCTCGTGTACATGTGTAGTACCAGAAGTACCATCTATTCAGGGCTTAGTACAGTATTTCCAGACTATACACTCCCTCACTGACAATTTTGAACTCAAAGGAGTGTAGATTAGTACATATCAAATAATTGCAGTGAACAGTTTGAGAGAAGAACACAACTGCTCTTGTAAATGATGCTCTGCTGTAGGGCTTTATGCAATGTGTTACTCACTAGCAAAGTCTTGAAGTCATTGGAATTCCAGAACCTTACTTGCATAGCTCACCAAGGATATAAATTCAACCGTAACACGGGCATCAACAGGCCTCTGAAAAGGGCAGGGTGAAAAAACTTTTTAGGCCACGCCCACAAACCAGGACCATGGTACTTCTTGGTATTTCTTTTTAGAACCACTGCGTAACATGAATGGTCAGCACTTAAAACAGCAAGTCTACCTGTAGCCCGACTTGCGATCTTAGATCGTCTTGTTGAAAAATGTAATTATCATTAATAATATATTATCAAAAATATCTTTGAGGTATTTGGTTTTGAAATAAACAGGAAAAAAATCGTTTTCATTGAAGACATTTCAATGAGCTCAGCCGACGAACTAAATATGTGTATATACTTTGGCTGATTGATAAATTAATTAATCTTTTGTAAACATTTCACAGCACTTTTGTGAACGAAAATGGTACTGTGCTTTTCTGAGATAAAAGAAAATTCGTAGAATTCACTACTACATGTACATATCTTTAATTTCTAACAGTCATAAACGCTTGAAGTCACATAAAATGGGTTCTAAAGTATATCGTTCTGGGACACGAAAGTGATAGAGGTTTGTTGTCAGTTGCATGCGGAGGAACCATGTAAATATATGATTGCCATACAGCATAGATATTATCGGCAGACTGTGAAATGGAGTGTGACGTAGGAATGAAAAAGAGGGAAACTTGGCTTGTGTGAGACGAAAGATTTGATCACTACGTCTAAATTTGAAAAATTTTTAAACCTGCGTAGCGCTAATTACTACTTTTGAACCTGTTATTGCTCTCGGCTCCAGCTTTTGCTTGTCTTTCAAGCTTCTTACACTCTCGTGTGCTTCATAACTTAATGAACGATCACTCACATGGAATCAGTTGGTAAATAAATGTCTCCTGTCAAAGTTTAAGAGACATCAGGTAATCACAACACAGTTGGTGCTTGCCTCGTATTGGGTCCTGGGTTTCATCAAATGCCAAATTATTTATTTCGCCTTCGTTCCATTATTGATATATTTTTTTTTTTTTACTCTACTCTTTTTTTCATCGTCAAATCCCTCATTTTTTTCACCGAAAGGGAAATAACTGATCGACAAACCAAACAAACAAGTAATAGCTGAAAGGTGCAATATCTTATTTTATTCTTATGTGAAGTTCTTTCTCGGTAATTTTCCTTTAAACTATCTTTCATCATTCAGAATAGCAGCTGAAAAATAATATGTAAACCGTCATTAGCTCGTCTCAATAAGTCCATTTTAAATCAAGTACAAATTTAGCAATGAAGGTTACTTCCCTTGGTAAACACAAAGATATCTGCTATATTTTTATTTGACAGTCTGAATAAGGGATGTTTTTAAAAGTCCATTATATTTTTTTTCAAAATTCCATGTTCGCCTTAGAAAAATAATTTTCGAAAAATTATCGATTTGAGAGAGAACCATTGATGATAAATTTTATTTCTAATACTTTCTTAAACTTTGTTAACATTTACGGGTGACAAAACCATAATCACATTTTTATATACATAAAAGACATTTTTCCCAGGGAACTGAGCCTGCATGTCTAGCAATATGGCGTAATCTCCAGGCGTCATCTTTTAGCGGAAAATTTATCATTATTACTATTATTATTATGGTAAAACACTTACATCGGTTATGGTAAAACATCGAGCGATTCTCTTAAACTACTTTTGACGTTTTATTAAGTGCAACATATTGCTCTGAAGAATAAACATGCAAATCGTCTGATCGAAAATGACTTGCTGTACTCGTGATAAACTGGGGAGTTTGACCGCAAAAAACTGTTCTATACGGATGTGTTTCCATTGCCTTTCCTTTAGTTGTTTAGGTGCAAAAGAAAATTCCATCGACAAACTTCCAGCAGTGATATTTGAGCGGTCGTTCTCAAATAATAAACGTGTCTTAATGAGTAAGCTTTGAATGTATTCAATCGAGTACAGTTCAACGGCGTTTTAACTCCATGGTCAACAAAGTGCTCGTCTGATTGTCTGCTTTACTGCTTGTCTTACCTCACTAATTTTCCAACAATAAATTAAAGGGTTCAACGTCGAGTTAAAGAAAACAAGGACAACTGTTAATCCTCTTACGATGACTAAGAGCGATGAATATATTTTGCTATTGCTGATCACAATATCCACTACACCAAATGGCAAATAACAGATAACTAGTGCTAACTGCACCCACAGTGCACTGTTCGCTGCCTTCTTGTATCGAGAAATGTTCGGATGGCTAGTTTGATGATGAAACTGGTCTTGTACTTGAGCCTGATGTTGACTGAGAGTGTGAAAAATTTTCGCGTATGAGGCGAATGATACAATTATGCAAGTTGGCATCAATATACGGCCATAGAAAAATGTTACAGAGTAATCTAATGTGTAGGATGAAGCAATGACACTAGATAGAACCCAAAAGCTAGCTACCATGATATATGTGCGACGCAAAGTTACAATCTGTCTGTGCCTCAGCCCCAGCAATAAGGCGAGAAGTCTATCTAAACTTATGGCCGTCATCGTCAATAAGGAAACTTTACATAATGCATAGCCTGTTACGTAGACAGCTTCCCTTACATATTGACAAAGATTCCAACGCGCGTAAACCAAGGACATGCAATAAGTAGCATAAAGAGGCTGGGCAACAAGACCAACCAACAGATCAGTTGTTGCCAGACAGCGATACAAAAGCTTGGACGGCGGATGAAGGGAAGAATCCTTGTAAAGGGCAACAAGGATGAGAAAATTTCCAAAAAATGCTGTGATGGAAAGGAGAATGTTAACTGCTGAGAAAAGAATTGATTCTTGTTGAAGCCCACCCACCAAAGCGGGGGAGCATAGCAGTTCTTCAAATGTTTTTTCTTGTGTTTCACCTTCTGTTACATTTGTCATCGACATCATTCGGTTTTCGTTTCCTTATTCTTGGTGGTTAATTGTGATTGCAGTAAGAGATACTTCGTTTGAAAACTACTCGTCCTGCCACGATCGCTGAAACCTTACTTCCCACATAAGAATCAGTTACAGACTTCCTCGACAGCATCCATTCATTTAGACTGTAGAGGAAAATTATTTAAAGTGTCAAAGGCCTGGTTATTAGTCTCGGGTTTCATCAAATACTAAATTATTTGTTACGTTTTCGTTTCCAGTCTTAAGGTTACCGTGCACCTTCGGGGGGTGTCTCGCGTCCAAGCGATGTAGCGCGCCAGTTTAGACTATATATATTTGATATAGCTATCAAATTAAAGCTTATAGGACTGGCTATCAGACTATACCAAAAATTTGGAAAAAAAAATTAATTGTCGAATTTTTCACGACTTCTAAATGCGAGCGCCCGAATCACCTTTTGAACGTTACATGGTTAAGGCGAATTTTGTTCTTCGCTTATTTAATGTGTTCCGGGGCCAAAGCGCTAAAAAACGTTTCTGCGATTTGCCATATTCAATTTCAGTGAAAAGGTTAGAACATTTTTAAAATAGGATTAAAAACATGTGGAGTGATCGTACAAAAATCGCTCTTGAAAAAAAAGTATCCAGAAATAAAAAATTCGGTGACAACTTTATGTTGTTTATATGTAAAACTAGCTACTGTCAAAATTTGAGAGCAATCGAGCAAATTCCCTTTGACTTGTAGCTCTTAAAAGGTGATTCGGGCGCTCGCATTTAGAAGTCGTGAAAAATTCGACTAGTAATTTTTTCCAAATTTTTGGTATAGTTTGATAGCCAGTCCTATAAGCTTTAATTTGATATAGGGGTTTAGATATCTACAGTTTAAACCGGACGCGCTACATCGCTTGCACGCGAGACACCCCTGAAGATGCACGGTAACCTTAATCACTATTCTTTGAACTCTAAATTTTTTTATCTTTCAATCCACTATTTTATTCATCGGCGGGGAAATAGCTAATAGAGAAACCAAACGAGTGAACAAATTGCTCGGAAGATGCAATAACTTATTTAACTCGCGTGGAGGAGATCCATCCCCAAAAATTTTCCTTCAAATTTTAATTAATTATTCCGAATTGCGACTGCGGCCAAATTTATGAAGTGTTATTATGTGGGCTGTAACCGACTCTTTATCTCAATAAATAAAGTTTAATTTAAGTACAATTTAGCGCTGAAAGTTAATTTACATGGCAAACAATAAGACATCGGCTATACCATTGTCTGACAACGATATAAAAGAAACTCTTATTTGTCACTAATTGAAAGGTGAAATAAGCAGTGCTTTGCGATATGTTGTCAGTTTTAAGACCGATAATTAAGTGCAAAAATTCTTCCTGAATTTTGGTCAATTCTGAACCTCAAGAGAGCTTTGTAATACGACTAAAAAAAGTGAACTTTAAGGAAAGTTTATCTCTAGAAAATGGTAGACATAAAATAAATGAAACTAGATTACATTTTAAAAAATACAACCGACAGATATTTAATATAAAGGGTCGCCAACGCCAGTAAAGACACCAAACACAATGCATAGCCTGCCATGTACGATATCGATAGAAACCCAGAGAGAGACTGGGCAACAAGACTAACCAACAGATCAGTTGTTGCCAGAACAAGGGAGTTTGGACGGTGGATGAGGGAATGATTCCTTGTGAAGGGCAACAAGAATCAGAGAATTCCTAAGAAATGCTGCGTTGGAGAGGAGAATGTGCACCGCTGAGGAGGAAATTCATGGTTGATATGACTCATCTACCAAACAAAGGAATAAAGAAAATTTTTTAAAACCAGTGTTTGCCTGTGTTTCGCCTCCTGTCAAATTTGGTTTCCTGTAACTGCAAGGAGAGATATCTCGTCTCCACGGCACCTGCCTAGCCACGAGCCCGTATCTCTTTTGGTAAAGGTAAATTTAAGCGTAAATAAGCATTAATTAAAAAAATCCATAGATCGGAAGACAAAATCAGCAAATGTAAAAGACATGGGCTATATCATTGATTGCTCACTTTTTCAATGTTAAAATTTAAGCAGTGTATTTAGATATCATGTCAATTCCATTCACCTTTTTTATTCTGCATGTCTGAAATATCTACAATATTCAGCTTACATAAGACTTTCTTAAACAGAAACAATCTAATGGAAAATCGCCACGCCATCGTCATTCGAGACACTACACGTAATCCAAAACTTGGAATGTAGACTGTGTCATCTACGAAAGACTCCATCAGTTGTTCGCGAATTATCAACATCCGCGAAGTAGCAAAGAGAGGCTGGGCAACAAGAAAAACCAACAGATCAATTATTGCCGGACAACAGCACAATACTTTGG
>NC_142529.1:15818300-15926765 GCF_964205215.1 Stylophora pistillata
TCGATTTCAAAATGAACGTAATATAGCTTTTATTTCGTGCAATCTTGTTCTGAATCACGCATAAGATTCCAAACCAAATTGCAATCCATTTAGTTGCTTAGTTTAATTACCTTTGTAAATCGAGGAGGATTTAACTCCTCGGAAAGCAAGGTGTTTGCTTAATTGTCTGTTTTACTGCCAGCCTTACTTCTTTTATCTTCCAGCAGTAAAGAAATGGATTTAACGTCGAGTTAAATAAAACTAAGAAAACCGCGATGGCCTTGATGACTACCAAATGTGTTGAAGATATCTCACTGAATGCGATCACAATTTCCACTACAACATGCGGTACATAACAAACAACTAATGCTAACTGCACCCACAGCGTACCGTACAATGCCTTTCTGTAGCGAGCGATATTCAGTGAATTTAGTTGGCTTGGTTGTTGTTGAATATGATCATGTACTTGTGCCTGATGATGACCGAGAGTGCGAAAAATCTTGGCGTATGAGACGATTGAAATAAGTAGGCAAGATGGGACAACTATACGGCCGAACAGAAAGGTTATACGGTAATCCAAAAGGAAGCATGAAGCAGCGAGACCAGATACAACCCAAAATATAGCTACAATGATATATGTGCGCTTTAAAGTTACAAATTGTCTGTATCTCAACCTTAATAACAGGGCGAGGAGTCTGTCTACGCTTATGGCCGCCATCGTCAGTAGAGACACCCCACATAATATGTAGCTTGTTATGAAGGCTGCATCCTTTGTGTATCGACAAAGACTCCACTGTTCGTGAATCAAGGACATCCAATAAGTAGCATAGAGAGGCTGGCTAGTAAGACCAACCAACAGATCAGTTGTTGCCAGACAACGATACAAGAGTTTGGAAGGCGGATGGAGGGAAGTATCCTTGTGAAGGGCAACAAGTATTAGCGCACTCCCAAGAAATGCTGTGATGGAGAGAAAAATGTTGACTGCTACAAGAGAAACGGCTAGTTGTCGTAGTCCGCCAAACAAAAAGAAGGAGCAAGCCAGTTCTTGAAATGTTTTTGTTCCACTTCCTGTCAAATTTGTTGTCGCCATCACTTTACGCCGGTTACTTGCTATAGCGAGAGATATATTGTCATAGAACATGCCCAGCGCTTTAGATGCTTTAATTAATTTTGCTTTGTTAATAACGTTGCTTTGTTAATAACGTTTACCGAAAAGCTTATTCAGGAGCGTTTACTCTCTTATAATGTACATACAAACCCCTTGCTCTGTCACATGTCACGTCATTTTATTCCGGTAAATTCGTGAGGGTCATGTGCATAAATTTTAAGGGAATCATTTTTTTTTTCTCTGTAACGATCAATCTCTTATATTTCATTCATCTCTTTACTCAAAAGGGTCCCTGATGAGATCTAAAATTTATTTATTTATCCACTGTACCATCAGAAAGCTGATATGTTGTCCTCATTTTATCATAAAATGGAAAAATCCCTCATTTCGGTAGAACTTCCACCGTTAGGTTTAATAATTGACGCGTGTTTAAACTAGTTCTGTCATCTCGAGCTCCTTTGGAATTATTTTTAGTTTCGGGAACTGAAGTTCAAATACAGTGCTCTCGGCAAGACTTTCATTCTTCAGCTTGGAAATGATTAAAAACAAAGCGGAAAAAAATGTGGGCTTTTCAGATGAGATGTGTGGACAGACATGCCAAGTGCAGTTGATTGAAATTGTGCATGACATTCTGCAGCTCAGTAAACAGATGTTTCTTTTTTCGAGCAAATTATCTGTATACTGCAAAAAGGGATATTTCTCTCCCACTCACTATTCGCCAAAGCAGATCTTTCGTATTAACATTTACGGGAACTGTTTTCCTTTGTAGCGTGTTAAAAAACTATCTGATATAAAAAAAATAAAAACAAAACAAAACGGGAGGCTTTATTTGCTAAATGGAACAAAGGAATATAAATAACCCTTGTCTGAAAGCGATTGATAGATATTTGAAGCGTTTCAACAAATCATCTACTTGAACAGAAAAACAGGAGGCTTTCTTATTAAACAAAGGGGTCTGCTAAACCTGCTTGCAATTGTTTATTCACGTATTCAAATTAGTATAAAGGACAATCGCATCCATCGCTATCATCATTTCAGTATAGGATAAAAAAACTCTTCCTTTTCAGTAACTGGACCATGCGGTACACTTTATTTTAAAAAAGGAATAACCATTAAAAAAAAAAAACAAAACAAAACAAAACAAGCCAAACCAAACCAAACCAAACCATAGGGCTATTGAACGGTGTGATCTTTTTCATTTTTTAATTTTTAAGAAGTAGTACCACCACCTTCTACGCCGAGATTACTTCTCGCAAATGATATCCTGTGAAACAGAAAAACGGAAACTTTGATCACAGTTAAAGGTGCTTGCTGGACCTGAGGGTTGGTATAGGTATTAAAATTATCATTACCGATCCGACCTACATATACAATCACGACACTGGTATCAAGATTTCTATTTTGGAGGAGAAAACACTCTTTCTCCTAAAGTCAACTATCTCGAAGAATAGATAATACATGTGCATAAGAAACGCTCGCTCCTTTTCTTTTCCAGCCTGCGCATGCAAAGTAAATTCAAGCAAGCAATCGTACACGAAAGAGAAACGCTGATACTTATCATTTTCTGAAATAAAGATTTAAATCGAAAATTTTATCTAGGACTACAGCATTTCTCGAAAACGAGAGATGATATTTATGTTTGAAAATTTTCTCCATATATATCAGTTCGTTAATTGATAAACACTTGTTTCGTTTTTTCCTCATGAGATATTTTTATTGTAACAGCAGCTGCCAGGCAAAGATCACGTCAATCTCACTTTCTTAATCATAGTTCCACGAAAACGGCCTTAAAAACATTCACTCATTTGATAAGTAACGCTTATTCTGTCAGGACAATTAACTAACATTCTAAATTCCTATTCGACATAGAAACAGTGGACAAGAAGAGCCACTGCTGAATCCTTTCTTTATTTTTTTTTTAAAGAAGAGCTGCCAAATGTTTTTTAGTGTTGCATCAAATGTAGCTCTAAATCAATATCTCTGTAGCAGAGTTAATAGAGTGAGTCAACCGTTGAAAAGGGAGCCTCTATTAACTCTGCTCTGTAGCAAGTAATTCTATGTCATATTATTCCATCTATATTCTAAAAGGTTCACTTCACTTCACTCACAGATCCATAATTTTTAATTCACAACACCTTGAACGATATTTGCTGGTTGTGCCAGCCAATCATAAACACCTAGAGTTCTTCATCAGAGTACACTTATTCAAGAGAGTGAACAGACTAGTAACTAATAACATTTAGTAAGTAAATCTAATTTCCCTTTGACTTTTCACTCTAGCTTTATTTCATAAAATTTCTCAGGTAGCTCTCAATACAGACGTACATTGTAAACCATGAGCGAAAGTAAAATAAACAAAACTTATTTAAGTAAATTAAAACAAACAAACAAACAAACCATAAGTGTTATCAAATGGTATAATCTTTTCGTTTTTGGTCTGTAAGAAAGAGTAGAATCATCTTCTACGCTCAGTTTACTTCTCGAAAATTATCTCCTGCTGAACAGAAAAGCGAGAACTTTGACCACGGAGTAAAGGTGTTTGTTAGACCTATATTCACATTAGAAAATCGAAGCGATAGCTGTCATGTTGATCAGCTACTGGAGCAATCCGTTGTTTCTAAGTCGCACTTCTGCAAACAAAGGTCGTTCAGAAAGAAATCCTCTGGCCCTTCGGTTTCAACAAATACAGAGCTAAAGCTTTGTCAACCGGAGGAAGTTATTACAATTAGTGCAAGGTAGTGGAGAAGAGGTTTAAATGAAAATAGGCGAGAGAGAGGCAGAGAGGCAGAGAGAGGGAAAGAAAGTCATGAATGGATGCATGCTCTGACATATTGGTGAACCTGTTCACAAGTCAACACTCGAATCAAAAGCTACTTTCATGATCCTTTAAAAAACAGTTACATGCAATACTTTGGTGCATAATACATTTAGATAATAAGGAATTTATATAGGCTGTTGAATCGAAAAGAATATTTCTGGTATAGAAATATCAATGAAACTCCAGTTTAAGACTTCCTAAAGTAAGATATCCGTCCAGATCAGGAGTTGAAGGCGCAATGCTTCTCTTTAATTGAGCCACTGAATTAGAAATGAAATAGGAGAATGTTTTGTTTTTGTTTTTTTTTAACAGCTTCATTTGGAGTTTGACTACTGGTCGTGGATCGTGGGTCGTGGGTACAAGTCGTGGGTGTGGGTGTGGGTGTGGGTGTGGGTGTGGGTAAAAGTCGTGGGTGTGGTTAATACTTAATAATAAAAATAATCATTTAAAATATTAGATATAATAATACATAAATTTTATACAACCCTGTCATTCATTAATTTAACTGTTTTTTCTTCTATTTATTTTATTTTTTTTATTCAATTTACCCTACTTTACGTCTATGTTTGTCTGTTATCTCACTGTCAATGAAATTAGTTTCAGTTTCTCGACGCATTCCGAGATCTCGTTTGATAAGAAAGGGAAGAGAGATAAATCAAGTAATGAACAGCAATGAAATAAGAATAAAAACCTCTCTTTGATCCGTTTGGTTCTCGAGCATGTTTTCCATTTTTGCGCCAAAATATGAAATCATTTTTGGTACAGTCGTACAAAGCAACTCAGGTGTCTCGTTAACACAGACCTCGAAAAAGCAGAACGCAGACCGCAGACCGCAGACCGCAGGCCGCAGACCGCAGACTGCAGACCGCAGACCGCAGACCGCAGACCTCAGACCGCAGACCGCACAGCTCGAAAAACGTGTACACAGTGTTTAATTACAAGATTTATCTCTCTTCCCGTCGCGAAACTGAAACTAATTTCATTGACAGTGAGATAACAGATAAAAATAGACGTAGAGTGGGGTAAATTGAATAAACAAAATAAAATAACTAGAAGAAAGAACAGTTAAATTAATGAATGACAGAGTTGTATAAAATTTATGTATTATTATATTTAATATTTTAAATAGTTATTTTTATTATTAAGTATTAACCACACCCACGACTTTTACCCACACCCACACCCACACCCACACCCACGACCCACGACTTGTACCCACGACCCACGACCCACGACCATTAGTCAAACTCCTTCATTTGACTTTCTCTCAGAGGTTCTGTTTTAATTTGTTGATGTGAAATGCACCTAACAACAACATACGTATCTCAATGTATGGCGCATTCAGTAAAATTTAGACCATTACATGTATTATGATAACCATTTAGACTAGATCCCTTTTGTCTCAAATGAATTTAGTTTTCGAAAGGCAAGAAATCGAAAAAGAACTCCAAATTAGCAAACCGTTTGGTAGTTTTTAACGTGGCAGATGCATGCTCAAAATTGAAATAAGAAAGCGAGTTGCACCTACTCTCATAAAGTTGGACGTTTCAATGTCTGAGAAGAAATCATTTCACAAAATGATTTTGAAATAATTAGAAAGGGCTCGATCGTTTTCAGATCTTGATTTGACAAGAGAGACTCGTCAGCTAATTTTTCAGGGCTTTGTTGCGAACGTGCACCCGTTACAGCATAAAGCCTTTCAGTACCGAAAACTCTAAATGTCATTGGAATGCAAATAGAAAGCCAGTGAGTGAACCGTTGAAAAAGGAGCCTCATTAGAGCTGAATGCAAAATGGTTGGCCGAAAGAGGAGAGCGCGTCATTTTAATTGTATTTTCAGAAGACACAGCATTTTATTTCTAAATGTAATTTGTACTTTAATTTACGCCAGTTCCAAGTCGACAGAAATGCTTTTGCGACGCATAGATTACAAAGATTTACACTCTGTTAAGGGCATTAATTTAAGTTTTCAGCAATTTTAGGGTTTAGATATGAATGTTTTTCAGTTCATTTTAGATAATCATTTATTCATTTGTAATGCGCAATTTACCATCTATTACGAAGACATCAGAAGCAGGTGTTTTAAGGCCCTTCTCGATGAGAACATTTTTTGGTCCGCGTTCGCCAAATTACTTCTGCTGCGTTATGTGTTTATCATTGATTCAGTTTCTGTCCTGACAGAGATCGAGGAGCTTTGATATTTGATTTTCGTGATGTTTTTTTTCTTTTTTTGCACGGGCCAGCCGCAACACTACTACCAGCGATGTTTAGAAAACATTCATGTAACTGGATGTTAACCGGACGGTAGAATATGAAGTCAGAAATCGAAAATGGTTCTCAGAGTCAGCAGACCAATCCAAATATAGGAATCATCGATTCGAAAATTCAAAATAGCTGATTAAAAACAATTACAATCAAAACGGGACGAACCTCAAGTAATACTTCAGAAAGGAATAGTTTCGAAGAGTCGAAAAGTTAATGAAAATAGAAATGGAGATCGAGAAAACAGGGAAAACTCTCACCAATTGTGACGCAGCTTATTGATTCACAAGCATGGGATTGAGGCCAGAGTCGAAAAAGACAGTTGGAAACCTAATACTAAAGACTTTTCCTTCTCCCTTACTAGTCCTAACAAAAAGTCTGAAAGACAGCTCATTTCAAATTCCTAAAGTCTTACTTCGGTGCATGAATGAGTTTGAAAGAATGCTTTCAACTGAGCGATGCTAGAACACTGCATTGTAGATTAAATTAACTAGAGATGATAACCTGTCAGGGAAATCTGTTTTCATCGAAATCATTAAGTCCCTTTTGACGTAGGTGCCAAAGGTCTGCGACTACGTTTTGCTGAGCCAATAGAGTTCCATACCCTTCCCTAAGTCTTGACCACAAATAATATGGAAAGTGAGTTATTTCTCTATAACTGACTCGTTAAGGAGAAGAAAAGTTTTTTCTTTTGTTTTGTTTTTCCTTTTAGTGTCACACAGACTGCGGAGCACCTTGACAAGTGAACACCGGACCAAAGAACCAAAGGAGTTAACAAGCTATTCTTAAGACAAACTATCGTCCGTGTTGACGAATAATAGTAGGTAGTCCTTTGCTGTGCTCGTTTCGATGCGCCTTGAAGAATTGATGTCTTATGAATAGAATTCTTGGGGAATGAATGTCTTTCATACTTTGAAAAACCCCCAATAGACAGCGAAATTACAGATTTTCATGATAAATTTTATTTTAAAAACTCTTAAAAAAAGCTGTTGCTTTTAAATGAAAGATTTTTTTCTAATCCTCTTTTAAGACAAGCACCTGAAATAAGGATTCACTCAACGACCCTTATAATTTGAGGAGGTCATAAAAGAGATCTTACAAAAGCTTTTAACTTTTTTGAATGGGCAGTGCTTAATGCGAAGGGAATGCTGCCACTTCTAATCAGGAATTAGGTAGGCTTTATACAGAGTAACGTTAGGAAAAAGGACTCCAAATTTAAGATTAGCAAATAGACATCTACAACAAAATGAGTTCAACTGAACTATGAAGAATTTCTTGCACTTCGAATTCGTTAAAGAGTTGCACTAAAATCAGCAGATACGATGTGCATCTATTTTTTGGCAAAGACTTAGTGCTTAAAATGTTTTCAGTGCTGATGGTAGCCCGTTCCTTGAAGTAGCTGGTCGCACTTTCTTGCCTCCCGATCTTTAACTTGTCTATATATCGTTGAAAGTTTCACAGGCAAAAGCTCTTGGAGCTCAATCACCAGCCTCTACAAATGTCTTAGAGAAAAAATGCAACCGTTTTGGTACATATTAATTCCCTTGACAAGGAAAGTGGCACCGACTTTAAGTAATGTTGCACACTCAGAAAAAGGACAAAACATTGACCTCTTATGACCATACAGGAAAACGATAAATCATTGTAATTTTGAAAGGGATGCTCAGAAAAATGTATTTTGCCAGAATATCAGGGTAAGAGCGGTTTTCATTTGTCCTCTCTACTTCCCTTATTTTTAGTCAATGAAGCACGCTGAAATAGATGTGACAGAAAAAAAACAAACCACTTTGAGCGCCGTCTCTCTTTTCCAGAAGTCTTGTTAAGACGTAAAAAAAATTCATAAATAAATTAATAAAAAATAAAAAAAATAAAAAAGGATTGTTCAGTAGTGTCGAAAGCTGCACTGAGGTTAAGATCAACGAAAACACGGCACTGATGGCCATTCATGGCTATCAGTATATCAGTCACACTGTTTCCGCACTATGACTTTGACTATATGTTGACTGATGGATGGGAATAATGCCACTGTTGGATGAGTGGACGTTCAGCTGGTCGAAGACAACACTCCCCGTCAATCTCGATACGTACTGCAAAGTGCTTACAAGATGGAGACTATTGATGTCGCTAATGCCAGCTTTTTTGATGACTGGGTAGATCAGTGCTTCTTTAATTTGGATGTTTCTTGTAAGTGACGTTTAGTGTAGCCGTCTGGTAATGGCTATTAACGGGTGTTCTAAGCAAACAGGAACAAACGGAGTAAGTAAGGGATCTCGTCCAGTCGATTTTTGGAATGATTTTTGTGATGAGAACTCTTTCGATACTCGTTCTCTGAACTTATCCATCTGTTCTTCAAACTCCAGAAAAACAAACGAGCAAACAAGCAAACAAAACAGAACAGAAGAATATAAAAAAGGACCCTTTAAAAAGAAGCCAAAGGATTAATTTGGCACATTATAGGTAATTTTAAACCAGATTCAAGATTAAAGGCATGGAAATAACATCGCACTAATATTATCTTTGAAAAATGATTAAAGGAAAGGGCGATACAGAGAAATGGAGCAAAAGCAGATTTGATAGCATGACTAATAGAAAACATGCATTACTTCGGTGAAAATTTTTTTATCACTGTAAGGAAGTGGGAACCAGTGAAATGAAGTACGATTTCTAACACTGATATAGTGTAGGTTTTCATAATGATTGACGCACGTATTTTCAAATAGTGCAAAATGAATTGGTGAGATCTAAATAACATATTGCACCTTTCAAAAGCCAGATGCAATAAAGAGTTCAAACTCCATAGGCAAAATATAAATTGAATATAGCAGATTTATGTCCGTATTATGCTGTTTTCAGTTCAAGGATTTGCATAACAAAACCTCCACGAAGCAGCCCAGGAAAGCTATAAAAATTCTAATTTCGCCTTTTAATCAAGTTCCATTATTCTTTTTTTCTAGAATAGTAATGCCCCCAGAACTTATTCCCTTTTCTCATGTTGGTCGACCTCAACTTCTTTATTCTTATTAATCTCTCATTTAAAACCTAATCCAACCCATTTTTCTTGATAAGCGGCGCCCAGTTAATGGCGAACTAAACTCCGTTCCTTTATGGCATTCATTTCAATAGACGTATTCATCCACGAGTCTGTATCAACGACCCAAATTAAAAGCAATATCGTGGCAATAATTATCAATGTCATAACGGTGAGATTTTGACGAAGAATTAGAAAGATACCACGTAGGTAAAATCTAATTTTTATTCCATAGAGTGTGATGAGAGAGAGTAGAAAGCAAGGCTGTGTTCAGTTCAGGAGAGCAGCTGTGGTTATGATGTTTCAGAGTCGAACAAGTACACATGGAGGGTTTAGCATTTCTGTTTGAGACACGATATTAGATAGATGATAGTGTAATGTATCAAATGCATTAAAGGAAGGCGCTTCGGTAGAAATTAGGTTGTGGAGCCAGAGAAGTATATTTTCACTGTCTGTCAATTCGTGACCTTAGCGAAATCACGGGTCCACTCGATGAGTTTTCCTAGGTAAGTAAAGTAAAGACATCGAGGCGGATCTTAGTACGGTGTCAAAAAAGAAAAAAATACAGTGTCAAAAAAGAGGATAGAAAGGAAAGATTTAAGACCGAGGTTAATCTATGAAATCGCACCTTTTATTCTCTTGTTGTTATTATCTAAAAGGAAAATTTAGTAAAAACGGATAGTTTGAAATTGTTTCAACAACGGCTTCTAGCCATTAAAATTGTGGACGTTCTGCAAGTTGTTTAATGCAACTCATTAACATTAACGACGTGTTAGGTCGATTGAGCTCGTCTCTTCCGATTCATTTACCTTTATATTTATTTACGTTGCATGAAGGCTACCATGATAATATTGGCCGTGACAGCGTCTGCATCGACTCTAACGACTACTATTTATGGCCGCTCATCATTTTATAACATGGTGAAATATTATTATCTAATCGGTCAGGTTAGAGAACGTAAGGCGGTGTCCAGTTTTGTATCATGTACACAACTCTGCTTGAGGAATCGTCCACTGTGTCGCTCATTAAATTACGGGGAGGAAGAAGGAAAGAAGCTTTGCGAGCTAAACGATGAAGCAGTACAAGATGCTGAGACTGGTTTCACCACCCTTGCTTCTAAGCCTGAGTTCAGTTTTGTTCAGCTGCTTGATCTCGAAACGATTAGTACAACTGATATGATCCTGAATAATGGGTTTTTGTATATCTACCTCAACATTTTCCCTTGAAGTGCCACTAAATGGGGTCAATTTGTCGTATCCATACGGCAAAAAGCGAAACGAGAAATAAACCGGAACAAAAGAGGATGAAGCTTTTTATCCCACTTGACAAAAATTATCATCCACAAACCCTTTTCAAATTACTTGTATCGCCAGAATACCTTGGAAATTATTGTAAACGAGCCTAACTTTATAGGATGACCCTCTTGGTTTATGCCCATAACCAAAAGAACAGAATACATCATCAATATACATGAACAGCCTATTAAGTCACACCAGTTCCGTTCTTTGTGGCATATAACTGAATAAGTAACAGAGATCAGTTCTGTAGAAATTGGGATGTCACTATGCATTACCGTAATCTGGCGTAATTTTGAGTCTTGTCTCTTATAGAATTCTGAGAGTTGTGAGGAAATCAAGCAAACGGATCCTGTAGCGAAAAGCGGTGTTTACCAAATCTATCCAGTGCCAAATGCCGATCCTGTTGAGGTATACCGTGAGCTAGACATTGAGGGGGAGTATTCAGTTTATCTAATCGGTCATGTTAGATAACGTAAGGCGGTGTCCAGTTTTGTATCATGTGCACAACTCTGCTTGAGAAATCGTCCACTGTGTCGCTCATTAAATTACGGGGAGGAGGAAGGAAAGAAGCTTTGCGAGCTAAACGATGAAGCAGTACAAGATGCTGAGACTGGTTTCACCACCCTTGCTTCTAAGCCTGAGTTCAGTTTTGCTCAGCTGCTTGATCTCGAAACGGTTAGTACAACTGATTTGATCCTGATATGGCGGAGTCAGTCTATGAAAATAGCGGACTCGCGGTAAACTGGCGTTCCCATGCCAAACCTGTCACGAGTGGCGGTCTTAAAATGCCAAATAAGTTCTTTTTCATGACAGAACTACATCTTGGTGGCTGTGGCTGCTGGACTTCAAGCGACCAGTGGAAGCAATTTGGTTACAATGCCACTGCCATTGAAATTCGTTAGACACACATTTACTGTTCTATACCGTAATTATCATCGAAGGAACTCCTTAAAACAAACCTATAGATGTAAATCCCATCCTCGAGCTCGTGCCCACAAGCTAATGCACACTCCCTAATCGATTATTGGGGTTCAAGGTGAGGGAGATTTATAGACCTGACTCCAAAGGATATTCTCGTCTTTCAATAACTTGATAACATTCTAACATCATTGGAAAGCCTATTTAGTTTAACATACTAGTCAATAGTATGGCTAGGGGCAAGATTCGAAGTAAATGTTTAATATGGCTGAGCAAGTCAACGCTTTATTTGTTGCCCCTTCTGTATAATGCAATAACTTCGCACAACTTTCTGACGAGTAAGAATCTGAAGACATTACATTGCTCTACGCTTAATTGAGGAGGGAACTCTTGGCTGATGCACAACTTACAACGAGAAGTCTAGTCTAACAATTAACAATTATTGGTTGAGGTTGAGCATGATAGCGATAATTATCAAGGCCAACGTTTGTGTTATCTGCCTGTTAAGGACACTAGTGAAAAGGCTCATTTTTGATTGATTATTGATTAATTTAATAATTACAGAATGATCTTAGATACGTACATAGTTACAACGTTTATCTGTTTTTCTTTATTTCTATTGGTTTTGTAACTGGACCTTTGAACTTCACCACGCGGATGTAAAAGGCAAGTTTAGCGTCGGCTTTAATCAGTTCTTCGTAAGTTTTGAATAGTTTTGTTAAACTTTCGCCCTTTCGTTTTCTCAACATCTGGCACAAGCGGGACCGATATGTGAGTACCTATGTAACTTTGTTTTTTCTAGTCTAGTCTGTTCAGTGTTGGGCGACAATATACAAACAGATATTGCCGTATTGTCTATTGATTTAAGATTTGAAGGCCAAATTCGTGCCAAATGCGAGTGAACGCCTACCATTTAGATCAGAACAATGCGCTGTTAACCAGCCACCAAAATTATTTTTATTTATATCGAGACTTTTGTTCTGTTTTATTTTAATTTTCAATCTCGTTATCGACGTTGGGGCCCAGTTTTTACACGCAATTCTTTGATTATGTATTCCGCGACACTTCAGTAGATTGATAGAGTTTCGTTGTATTGTTGTTTCAGTTTACGGTCGATAGATTGATTGATTGTGAGATTAATCGTGAATTTTCATCGTTGATTGTGGTTCGTGGTCCATTGCCTTTCAACAATAAAGATTCGTGCAAACAGTCAACTTTGGTTTATTATCTTGATCTGTAAAATAGTCCCCAAACACCTCGTTAACCGCGTTTTGGAGCGACGCCCCTTTGAACTTGCGAAAACCGAATCTATTGGTCCTTGTTTGTAAGTTTCACGAGTGAGCGTTTTCAACTCCATTCTCAATGGAATAGATAATAAAATGAGTTTACGGATTGGTTTCAAATATGAAATATGAATACTACTGAACTCTCTCTCAGAGCGAAGTAAAGCGATGCATTTATAGTTTGCGTCATAAGAGTGTCAAGACTTCCAAATCCAAATTTCTTTTGAAAGTTAGAATTGACATCCTCTACTTCTCTCTATATATAAGCGCTCGGGCGCCTATCTAAGGGTGGAGGTCGCTTACCCAAGGAGCTTTTAGTTATTTCTCTGTACAGATTCTATTGTTGTTGATGCTTAAAAAGTCATTGATAAAGTGGCGATTCAAAAAACCCTTTTTCCCCCTAAATCCCTAACATTTAAGAAAGGGATTGAGGAGGGGAGGGGCTCGAGGGGGAAAGGGGAAAAGGGGGCGCTTGCTTGACACTATACCCATGGGGGTGGGCGCTTATTAGGGTTTGGGTGCTTATTGGAGAAAATAGTTACGGCCATTAATTATGCTCTTAGCTCCTCCCCAAGTATCGGCTATCGACGATTTCTCTTCTTCATATATTTCTGTCCTGGGGTAGCCACTCGAGTGTGATGCAGAGGTGTCTTTTCTTTTCCATTTGTCCCAGGGATTCCATTTCAATGATTACCTAATAATGCCTAGTAGTTATTTCAAAGTGTGACCAATTCATCTTCTCTTCCTTCTACCGATTTGTATCTGAATGGGTACATATACCTGACTCGATATTTCCCATAGGTCCTTGTTTGTTCTTTTGTCAGTCTATATTGCTTTCAGAATTCTCCTCATTCAAAGACTTATATACGCGAATAAAATTATACATGAGGAGTAAATGGATGTGTGGTTGAATAAACGTAGGAACGAAACTTAAGAAATATATGTTATTGACTAGCCGGGAGGTCCGTATTGGGAAAAACTGTGCCCGAGGTCTTGGATACCGCCCGAGGCCGTAGGTCGAGGGGGGTACTCAAGACAGAGGGCACGGCTTTTCCCAATACGGACCGACCTATGCTGGTCAATAACATTATAATTTTTTTCTAGCACATAAAAAAATGATTTCCAAAAGAACCCGAATGATTTAGGCTACAATTACGAGTTTAATCACGGGAAAATCCTCCATAAACATAACATTTTGTTAGCGAGTGGATAACAAAGAAAACAGACGTTATTCAAATTAAAGAGAAAGCTTTCACCGAAACATTTTTATTTGTAAAGGTAACTTAAAAGGCTTCCGAGTAAACTTTGAAACAAGAGGAAAAAAGCGTACGCTTTTGAATAAACAACAGTACTGTTATGACAACCACACAACAGTTAAATGACCGTGCGACGGTTTTCTCGTCCAAAAAAAACACTCGAAGATCTTACGGAAAGTATTGTTCATTTCCAACGACGATTAATCTTCGAAGATTTATCTCTGTTCCATTTTAAAAAGTCAAATTGTAAGTGCATGCAAATGTGTGTTTTGGAGTTGCATGTCAGTCTGCGTGTTTGTCAGTCTGCAATGGTGTGTGTAAATCGGTTTTACTTCCACCGAAAAGCTGAAGTCAGTCAGACTCGTTCAAGCTAGACACAAGGGGATTTAATGCGACTTTTATTCATCGAATTCCTTCGGTTACTGTTTTGAAATTTACGGTAGAAATGTTCAAATTCAAGAGACTTGCAAACAATAGGCGAAAGTGTACTTATAGAAGAGCTCAAAACTTCGCCCAGCGTTTCACAAACGAACAAATTGTGTTGAAGATTTCAGATATTAACGAATGCAAGTCACACTGATCAGTGTAATTGTTAACTGCAACTACGTCTCGTTTTAACTTTCTGAGTTACTTTTTGTGAAGTATTATAGAATAACAAATTGTTTTTAAGCCGCGTTTGAACCTTTTTTAAGAACAAATGTAGTACAACGAAATTTATTTCGAAACCAACTTTCGCTGAAAAACCAAAGTGATTTGAGAGCAAGAGAGAAGAAAGAATTAATATTATTTACCGCCAAAAGGTCGTGACCAAAGTCTTTGCTCAAAAATTCTACTCAGCCGGCAAAATGAGATACATTAATTAATTTTGTGAAAAATTGCAACGAAGCTTGAGATGTTCTTCAAAATGACTCAAGCGAAACGGATACCGCCCTCTGTGAGCGGGCCGGATTGGGAGAATACTGCCCGCTCTCGGAACCAATCAGATTGCAGGATTTGTAGAATACCGCCCGTTCACGAACTGAGAAAAATATAAAGAAGGATACAATGCGAGATTTAGCGTATAGGTGAGTGATCTTGTTTAATTTGAAAATAATGAGTCAATGAAACTGAGGCAAAATGACATCACATCGAAAAAATTAAAAAAAATAGAACATTCAAAAGACCAATTTTCTTCCACGTACTTTATTTCTCTCGACATTACAGATTTGCGACTTTTACAGAGTGGTTTAACTACGGTAACATACACTAAATAGCAAAATAGCAGAATCAGTGACAAATAGGACCAGAACTATTCCTGCCTGGGACTGTGACATATGAAACAGTCTTAGCGAATTCCAATCGCAGACGCGTGAAAGCCAAATTTACACCAGCGGTCGCTGGATGTATAACAGCCGCAGCCCCCAAAGTGTAGCTCTGTCAAGAAGAAGTAGTCATTTGGCATCATGCGATCGGGACTGGTGATTTTCTTAGCGGTTGCGCGCCAGTCCACAGCAACACCACGACTTTCGTAAACCAGATTTGGATGGTAGTTGCTCGGTGTCTGCAGATCATGGTTTGGCATGAAAGCGAACAAGCTGTTTGGATTTGCATCGCAATTTCTGAACTGGATAAGCTGCCCGTTGGATTTGAAGCCTTGAAGGTTCCTTTGCCTGGCAATCGATGCAGGGAGAATTCCGAAGAAGAGATAATCTCTCATGAAAGAATTCTGTGGTGTCGTGTAACCAGAGTGACTGTTGACCAGCAGTCCGAATTGAACGTTGTTGAAACTAGAATGAGGCTCGATCAAAGTGTAGGCCTCGCTGCGATCGTCTTTTTTCTGCAACTTGATCAGGACATTCTTTCTGTCAGTGAAGAGAGCGTTGACGATTTGCTGGGCATCACGTCTTCGAGTAATGCTACGAGGAAGAAAGTTGAAGTGGCGATTGTTTTCGCCAATGACTCCAGTGGACATCTCACAGTATACTAAAATGGGTTCAATGTTGGGCAAGGGCTGGATTTTGTAAACGCCGCTTGGTGTATTGGGTACTAGACTGTTGCAGCTCCTAGGAAGCTGAAAATAAATTTTTGGCACATGATCAGTCATGGTACAGTTATCCTTTTGAGTGAAGCTCTAGAACTTGTATGATTCATGTACTCTTTCATGAAATAAGAAGATATTTCAAGGACTACGCTGCAGAAGATAATAACACTGTAGGGTTCAGTGTGTCGCTCATGAAACAAAGTGACAAAAAGTGAGTGAGAGAGTAAGAGCCGGGAACACATGGGTAAATCGAGAGAGAACGTAAATCGTCTCCATATTTTATGCTGGTTATGGTGTGTTATGAGGGCCGCTAGTGTATCAGTTTTAACTGTAAAGTGTTTTTGCCCTCATTCAATAAACTCATCTTCTTCTTATTCATCTTTCGTGTTATCATTAGTGCATGTAACTTATGATACTTACTTTTTTTTCGTAACAGTTGCAACACCCATGAGCAGTTTTCCACATCAGCAAGGTCCATAGCACCGTAAGAGAGATCAAGAATTTCAACATCTATGAAAAGGAAAGAAACAGATTCTATCTGTCAGCAGATTAGTTTACCAAAAATATAACAGCGCTTTCATCACTAGGATTTCTTTTGACCTCCATCATTTGTGATGTCAGATGATTAGCGTGAGCCCTTTATCAAAGGGTGGGCATTCGTTTAAACAAACATTCATGAAAATTAGCCGAGCTTTCATTCCGAGTTGAAATGAAAAAAAAGTCCAAAACAAAAACAGAAGTCAATGGAAAAAGGAAAATCAAAAGGAAAGCTATTAAAGATCAACTGGATAGAGCGGGAAGGCTTGCAAAACAATGAATAAACGAATAAAGTAGATATCAATTCCAATGCACTCTTGCGTGACGCAATACGGCTGTCAATGGTTGGGAAGTGACATTCTTTTCGTAAAGCGGAAAAATTTTTTAGACGATTCACAATTGTTTAGACCGAAAGCGAGGCTTGTAAATTAATAATCGCTCGAAAACAGACGTTAATTCCAATGTAGTTCTTGGCATATAGCTATCAAGTGGTGGGTGACAATGTTTTCGTAAAGCGGAAGAAAGTGGCGAAAATTTTGGTAGCGATGTAAGAATAATTAATCAGACCTAACAATAACTTTCTTTAATGACTAACCATTTTAAAACATTTCTCAATCACAATGCAGTTTTGAATCGCTTGACGAAGTGCAGCTAGCTATTGAAAGGCGGTAGCGGAAAAAGTTTGCCTTTGTTTCGAATTAAAAGCAAAAGGATTCCGGAATATTGGAATGATACAATTGGCTGTTGAGAATAAAAATTCAGCCGAATCAGAGTGATGGTTCATAAAGTTTGGATTACCGAGGGATGACTCAAAGCTTTGGAGTTCTTCATTATCATTAAATAATCCACCAAGATTTTAGTTAACGCCGGCTGGCAATTTTTAGGTGCGATTTTATTTGTAGCCAAGAGATATTGATAGCTTTGAGCTAGCATCAGTGGTGGCTATTTCGTAGCAGTGAAAATGTTTGATCATAAGATCTAACAAAAGACTCTGAAGATGGAATCCGCTGAGGATATCCAACAGTCTGTAGCCTCTAAGTTTACGGTTCAGAAACTGGATTGCAATTTAGATTGACAACAACTGATTGCTCTTGTCGTCGGTCTTGGAATAAGGTAACCAAGAAATGCAGGACTTACCTTTTCTCTTGCTTTACTTTCAGGCTTTCAGGAGCTCTTCTCCGAACCTAGCAAATAACAACAGTGGACACAACAGAAGATATACCAAACTAAAATTGCTTTCAGGCGGGAATCCCCTGGTGGAATATCGCTTTCTATTGATAATTGACCACTGGTAAGGTCGAACAATATCATATGGCTTAAGTCATAAGACAAAAAGGAAAAAAAATGCGACAAAAGTGGCAATGACGTCAAAGAGCCTTTCAACAAATTAAAGAAACTGCCACAAGAAAAGATCCCTTTACGTATGGCTATTGTATCACAATAGCTGTTTGTGGTGTAAACATGTATCTAGCTAAGACCTATTTTTTGTTTATGCTACATTTTTTTCATCCTTAGAACACTAGTAGGGAATTGTTATGTAATTCTTAATTCATTAATATAAAGTTATGTTTAGATTCGTTAGAAAAAAGTTTGCGAGTTATTTATCTTAGCTTGTAAAGTGTCCATATTTTAAACTGTGAATTTCAGAGCTGCATTAGCCTCAAGTTGTAAGCCCCTGTCCATTATGAACAATCGCTTGTCGAAAGAGGCACAACCCCCGCTGAAAATGAACAACTGAGCATTCCTTCAATTATGAGAAATCGAATTTGTCGGCGCAAGCAAAGTGGATCGAAAGAGACGAACGGAAAACGCTGCTGATATGGTATGCGAGTTCAAACTTTGCTTGCTGGTACAAATTACATTTGGATATTATATGAAAACGCTTAAGTCAAGCCTCGAATATAAATTGTCTTATATTTAGTCAAAAGTTGTTCAAATTAAATTGTTGTGCTCAGCAATTAGTTGCGTCTATCTGTATCAATCGTAAGTTGTCATTTGCGGTCATAAGTTTTAAATTGTAGTTGATTCGGTTCCTTTAACGAACATCTAGTAAATTTACATTTTAAGTCTATGATACGCTCATTATAGAACACGGTTATATATCAACTGCATGCTTGTGCGATTTTAGCAACATTAGTGTCGTTTACTACCAATTTGTAGTTCAACATCGGATGTTGGCTGAGAAACGGTATTTAAATCCAAAATTATTTTAAGCTTTTGACGTAAATCAATCACCGGAACGCATTCGTTTTGACGCACTCGTCGGCTGACCTAAATTCTCCCCTAAGTCACAGTCCTAATAATTTCTCTTTCACATTGTAAAGTCAGTTTCCTAATGCTCGGCTGGCATTATTATGGCGACTCCTCGAGAAGTTCTCACTTCTGAGTGATTGAAACAAACGATTGTTGTCTTAGAAGTGGAACATACAGCATTAACCAAATTTTCAGCAGTCAGCTCATCATTAATGAACAGATTTAATGACGCATGTATTGAGAGTCAATCCTTCTGCTAAGCACTCTTAAAACTTGATAAGCACAAACTAAACCGAAGAAAGATTGATAAACTAAAAACAAATAAAGTGAACTAAATTAGGAAATAGAGAACAAATGATAGTAAAATTAGACCACACTTTCGCTTTTGTAAAGGTTTTTTTCATTTTGTGGCTAAAAGGTCAACCAAGCATTCGCATGCAAATCTAACCTCAAATAGAACTGTGAGAAGTTATCATACGCACGAATGTGTTTTCCCCTATGATTATCATAATCTCAGGCTGTTTTGTGGGCCCATAACCTTTTTGCCTTATCGACGGTATTCGTCTTTCAGGGGGCAGATCACTCGTTATTTTCATGTATGGACTCAAATGTAATACAATATAAATAGCATAAACGCGGAAAAAATTAGTAGCAGGAAACAAGCCCTCCGCTTTCTAAAAAAAGAACTCTGAGCTGTAAATGTAAACGCTCTAACTATTTTTAGATGAAAAAAAGGAAAAGATCTTGGTCACTTCTAGTAAATGCATACAGTAATACTAAAATAGGTCATGCCACACGAGTTACAAAAAACGGCTTTCAACAGCAACGAGACCTTTTAGTCTTTTAGACGGTTATAGGCAGAGAAAACATCGATAGAAATCAATCTCATCGAACATGTGGTGTTGGATGATTAATCCTGTAGCGCTTACTGAACTTTGCGTCAAACGTGTGCACCTTTAGGATTTCAATATCACTCCGTTCAGACTATAGTTTTGTAGAGTATCGACCCCCTTACCTAGACTAGGTACGCTGGAATAATAATTGCTTTGCTTTCAATTATATAAGTGCTGATAGCTATCGTCAGACACTAGATTATTGGCAAACCAGAATAAAGTAAATGTTTTCACATCTGATTAAAGATTGACCTTTGGTGATATTGCTGCATCTTCAATAATCATGGTCATCATTCTCCACAAGAGCTTTTACTTTGACAAGGAAATTTCTGAACCAAATTTCAATGGGAGAACTATTAATAAAATGCTTATTCTAGTTGTCATTCAACCCCAAAGCGAGTAGAGATTGTATCCTATTTGGGGGAATTGATGGTCCTTGAAAGACTCTAATTAAGTCAAACGTAAACATCAAAAATATAATAATTATTCACTGTTGGCTAGCTATTTGATTCATATCTGGCGAGCCCAGCTTAGGAGGTGGACACATAGATCTTGTATGATCTGAATCAATTTTTAATTGGCTTGCGTGGGATAGGTTAGCTGCACAACATCTGGACTTCTGCCTCTATATAGTTCAGGTTTATCTTTTGTTATGGCCCTTAGTTTATATAACACGCGTGATGTTTACAAGTTTGCAATATCCACGAACTATTTATAGTCTAATTTAATGCAGTAAAAATGAAAATTAATGACATTTAAAGAAGTACGACATCTAAGGAAGTATAAATATTTCACTATTGCATGTTTTAAGAGTTTCAAGTCTCCTAACCAGATGACTTTAACGCGATGAAAAAAAAATAAAAAACAATATATATATATATATAGAATACGTTAAAAGGCCTCGAGCCAACAGTGATGCCGCGCCAGAAGGATCCAAAAGGATTTATATATATATATATATATGTTGTGGGAGGAAAAAGACAAGTAAACTACAAGTTCATCCCTACAAGCCTGTTTCGCGGTCGCCCACTCATCAGAGGATTTAAAATTTTTCAGTTTCCCTATGGAAGATCACTTTGCCAAATAACTGAAAATTGACGTTAAAAGCCAAAGCGGGAACAGGAACAATGAAAAAAATAAAAAGGGACCAGATGAAAAAGTTCTCTCTAGTCGTAATTGGTACAAATCAAAACCACTAGAGGAACAGATTGAGTTTGCAATAAACTTCTGCGCTAGGTTGTAAAAACTTCCCTCACTACAATTAATGGTTATTAACTTTTTATCAAATCTACATTGCTAGTGAGCCTAATTGGTTTTAAGACTAAAGAGAAACTGAATTTTTATAATTTCCCTATGGTCTAAATGGAAGATCATTTCATTAAAATAACTGAACATTGTTGTTAAAAGCAAAAGCGGGACAAAGATAAAAAAAAGAAGGAACCAGATAATAAAGTTCTCTCTCTCGGCGCAACTGGTACAAATCAAAACTTCTAGAGGAATAGATTGATTTTGCAATGAACTTTTGTGCCGAGTTACGTGCGGTATGACAACAAGCCCTCGATATACACATGCCCATATTGTTTCGTATCGGCAGGTCAAAGCTCGTTTTAACCATTGATTAATCATTCTTTAACTCAGTCAAAACAATGACTACGACAGTCAACCTAAGGGAATCGGAATGAGTCCCGATAAATCATATACACTTTGGCCAATGTGCCAATTGAAAATAACAGATAAATGAAATAATCGGGGTGAGGCTAAATAAAAGTGAAGGCCTCGGTGCGATCGTCTTTTTTCTGCAACTTGATCAGGACATTCTTTCTGTCATTAAAGAGTGCGTCGACAGTTTGCTGGGCATTAGGTCTTCGAGCAATGCTACGAGGAAGAAAGTTGAAGCCGCGATTGTGTTCGCCAATGAATCCAGTCGACATCTTGCAGTACACTAAAATGGGTTCAATGTTGGGCAAGGGCTGGATTTGGAAACGCCGTACGGTGACTTAGGCAAGAGACTGTTGCAGCTCCTGGGAAACTAAAAATATAACTTCGCATATGATCAGTCATGGTATAGTTATTTTTTTGATTATAGCTCCAGAATTGGTAGGATTCATCTTCTCTTTGATGAAATAAGATGATATTCAAAGGAATTCAAACAGGCAGAAAGATATTGATTCCCCAAAATGATCAATCACGGTATAGTTATTCTTTTGATTATACTTCTAGAATTGGTATGATTCATCTTCTCTTTGATGAAATAAGAAGATATTCCAAGGACGTCATAAAGACAGGAAGATTTTGATTCCACAAATAAAGAATCACTCCAAACGATACTATAACACCGATTCAAAGTTCCGCTCATGAATCAAAGGAACGAAAACTTCATTTGGAGAGTAGAAGCCGGGAACACGTTGTATATTTTCACATTTTCTATCTATGAGTAAAAAGAGAAATAACGTAAAACTTCTCAATATTCTATGGAGCTAAATCAACCTCCCACGTCTCTCTTAAAAAGAATATGGAGGGACAACAACAACTTTTTGTGGCTGAAAATGGGGAAGTGGGTGAATAAATTGATTGGCTAATCAATCAATGTTTCAGTTAACGATTGTTAAGATGAACTTGGGTTGATATTCGTTAACCATGCTGTGTGAAAAGTTTTAGAAATGTTTTTATTTTTGATCTAAAGATGTTGACAGCTTTGAGCTCGCATTAGCGGTGGTTGTTTTGTTGAAGTGAATTTATTTTGATCATAAGATCTAACAAAAGTCTCTAAAGTGGAATTCGCTTAGGCTGTCAGTAGCCTTCAAGTGTACGGTTCAGAGACTGAATTGCAAATTAGATTGGAAACAACTGATTGTTCTTGTCGTCTGTCTTTGAATGGGTAACCTAGAAATGTAGGACTCACCTAACTTTTCTCTTGCTTTACTTTCAGGCTATCAGGAGGTCTCCTCTGAACCTAGCAAATAACAACAGTGGGCACGACTATAGATACACTAAATAAATTAAAATGCTAAATACGGAAAACCACTTATATGAAATCATCTATTTTCTATCGACAATGGACAACGGATGTCATAAAAAAGGAAGAGAAAAGAAAAAAAAACTCGAAAATGTGATTACTTGTACGATTTTAGCCATATTAGTGTCGTTTGCAACCAATTCATAGCTCAACATCGGAAGTTAGCTGAGGAACGGTACTCAAATGCAAAATGATTTTAAGCTTTGACGTAAATCAGTCGAAAGAACGCATTCATTTTGAAGCACTTGTCGGTTGACCTTAACTTTCCCTAGAATCTTCTTTAAGTCAGGGTCCTAAAAATATCTCTTTTACATAGCAAAGTCAATGTCATATTACTCGGCAAGAATTATTACGGCTCCTCCGCGGGTAGTTTTCGCTTCTGAATCATTGACGCAAGCGATTGTTATCCTAGATGTGGAAAATACAGCCTTTTCCAGGTTTTCATCATTCTTTTAACCTATTACAGATTTGTGATGATATTAGCGGAGTGGGTTAACTACCGGAACTGCTGTTTCAAAAAGAGGCTGTGATAATCAATACCGGATACAGTAGAATTTTGCCAATGCAAGCATCTGAAGAATTCTTTTAAAAGTTTAAATAAGTTATCTACTATCAGGTTAGCTCACTCGACTTGCAAGCATCCCCAACTGTTTTTTTTTTCTCTTTTAATAAGCGACCTTTTATTTTGTATCAAGTTTTACGTGCGGAATAACAACAAGCCCTCAATATACATATGCCTATATTGCAGTGCTCTACAGCCTGGCCTAGTTCCTGGTTACAGCATCTTTGGGACGTATACAATTCCCACAAAACAAACCACTGAAACACACTTAATCCTAGTGGTGATACTAGCGGGATAGTTTACCCACCGGAACATCTTTTTTTTTTTAAAAAAAAGGTTGTGATAATCAGTGATATGGTAGAACTGTAAGCATCTTGAAGTGTTTTCTTCTCCTTTTTTTTATAGGTAGCGTTTCACTTTGGAACAAGTTTTACGTGCGGAATGACGAAAAACCCTCAATATACAAACATGTATGCCTATATCATTTTTTATCAGCTTTTCAAAGCTCATTTTCAGTAAAAACAGAGACTATGACGGTCGATCCAAAGGACTCGAAATGAGAACCGATATATCATAAGCATATACTTTGCAATTCCAATTCTAGAACTTCGCTGCTGGGGTCTGTCAAAATCATGTACATTAAAGTTTTTTACGTTTTTCTCGAGGTTGAAGTTGATGAGGCTTCTACTTGGTTCCCCTAAATAAGGGAAAATTGAACGAAACAAAGGTATTGATCGGTTCTGTCTAGACGATGTTGTTGACGATGGAAGAAGATTGAATATATAGTTGCCGGAAGTACTTTTATTTGAAGGTGGTATTCTTAGTTAATTGTCGGCTCTGTCAAGAGAAAATAATGATCATCACTTTCTCTTGTTTCCATTTGTTAACCGTAATCGTACTAACACGGAAGGATAGAGGACAGAACTGTTATGGGAGATCCAGTTTTGCGTGCCAAACCGGCGGACAGTTTAAACAAAACAATTCCGTTTGGGCAGTCTTTCTTCATCAAAGTCGAACATATTCCTATTGAAATTATCAGCCCATATTCCTATTGAACTAGGCTACTTTTTCAGACTTTAAATGATCCACGAGATTGTTCCGAAAAGGCATTTTTTTGTATGGTATAATTATTGTTGTCATAGAAGTTTAGCTTTGCCGGTGTCAATAATTTTTTTTAGTGGATGAGTCTTTTAATGAAACTCCGGCTTCGTTGTAATTTAACTTGAGAGAGATACGGTCAAGGTGGCTAAATCAGCATCTCTTGCTAATGCGTTGCAAAACCAGTTGTGACCGAACTTTTACGGAAAACTACCGCAAACTTGGTTCAGAACGCCTAGAAAAAACCGAAAAAAAGCCGAGTCGGTAAACCATTCTTGAGGGTTTCCATGGAGTTAGCCGTCAACCGTCAAATGGCCAAAATATTAACTGTCAACCGTCAAAAACGCAATATTTTTACCGTCAATCGTCGAATAAGCAAGCCAATGTCGCCCGCCAAATGTCTCAGATATCCTTGATTAAGAGCTAAACGATTGCCTTAGTTTGGGTCAAGTTATGTTACTATTAAAAAAAGTTTTCACATATCACAAAAATACTTTTGTCCAAGACCTTTAACTTCTAGTCGCGAGTAAAACTGGTTAGCGAAATAACTGAATTCCGGTGTGGAAACACTTCAAGGGTCGTAAGACGTCAGTCATTTATTAATAAAAGGTGTTATAAATAAACAGTTCTTTAAAAAATTATGAAAAGTCAGGGCCAAATTTGCGCGCTTAGTTCGTTTTATAAACGACACTCTAAAAAATTAACCGTCAACCGTCACTTTCAAAGGACCTAAAATTTAACCGTCAATCATCAGAAGGGCTTATTTTTAACCGATAATCGTCAACACGACCCCCCCCCCCCCACTCCTATATAGCGGAAAACACCAAAAGTCTGTCGCTTTCTTTTCAACTCTTCTTCATTCCCAGCAACACTGCTACATGATACTCTTTAAATAATGCTTGCAAGACTACTTAAAATGTATGAAGGCTGATAGTTTCTAACGAAACTGTTTGGGGCTGCCTCGGTGGGGGTAACGAAATAATTTGAATATATCAACAAAGTTGAAATGGTAAATTGGCCACCGTTACGGTTATAAAAGCTGACGTTTCGAGCGTTAGCCCTTCGTCGGAGCGAAAGCCGAGTTGTGACGAAAATAGGGAACTATTGTAACGAGAATTTTTTTTGTTAAATCTGTGCTTATTCTTGATAAGCGTCTGAGTTAAACTACATTCACTCAGCAGTTGACAAATTAACTTTGAACTAAAAATACCAGGTTACAGATCCAACCGACAGTAATTCAGTTTCTCAATCGATTCAGTTCGCATTTATTTTGGCTTTTAATATGCTCTTCAATTTCTATCCACCAAACCGATCAGAAATAAAACCAGCTAACAAGCCAACAAGCCAACAAGCCAACAAGCCAACTGGGAGCAGGCAGTAAAGTTGATTCGTAATAAAACCGTGATGATAAATCAGATACAATGAATATATGATGTCCATATATTTTGAACTGCGGTATTAAATACGTATGATGCACGATCCTTCGCAGTACATAGCGCTATTTATGCAACTACGGGTTCGAATCCCGTACAGGCCTGATTTTTTTCAGGTCTGATTTTCGCTATTGCATAAGTAGCGCTATGTACTGCGAAGGATCGTGCATCATACGTATTTAATACCGCAGTTCAAAATATATGGACTTCATTTATTCATTGTATCTGATTTATCATCACGGGTTTATTACGAATCAACTTAACGGCCTGCTCCCAGTTGGCTTTTCAGCTAAATTGGTAGACCGCTGCACTATCGCAGTAGTATCTCTGCAGTATCGCAGAGGTCAGTGGTCCGAATCCCGTACAGGCCTGATTTATTTATTTTTTTTCAGGTCTGATTTTCGCTATTGCATAAATAGCGCTATGTACTGCGAAGGATCGTGCATCATACGTATTTAATACCGCAGTTCAAAATATATGGACTTCATATATTCATTGTATCTATATACCCTAAGCTTCTTGAAATTTTCCTCGTTTTCAAGGTTAACAATATTTTGAGAACGATGGAAGATCTTTTGACTATTTACGTCTTCAAGAACCTTAACTGAACAGTAGCTTTGTAAAATTGACAACAACAAAAATATCAACGTCTATCACGCCGGGAAGCTGACTTAAATCAGTGTCCACTTACGCAGACCTAAGAACTTAACTTGTTTTGTAACATCACTAAAACGTCCCACTGCTTATACGCTTCTCTTCAGACCCCATGTCAGTGTCGGGAATTTAACCAGTGCAGTTTTTGAAAAGTGTAACTTTAAGCCCCATTGCTTACTTCGATACCCTGTGTACACGTCTCTCGTATTTTATGCGATTGACAATAGTATCCAAGGGCACTTTGGTAAGCAGCTCCTTTCCCCAAGCTTCCTTTTCAAGGGTTTCCTTGATTTTCTGCTTTACAAATGGGGATGATTTCTTTATCATGCAGGCGAACTGAGTTCGTACGCATTCAAGGTCGTACTCTGAAAATACACCCCTTACGCTACTTCCTAAAGTTGGTGGTATTATGTCACTTGAATTGTTGCTCTCATGAGTCAGCGATCACTCTACACGTTGTTCAAGAGTTTCTTCTTCAGAAGAAGGATTTACAGGTTGTACTGTTCAGACCGAGGGAGGCGTTCTGAAACGCCACTGCGCCCTTATCTTGTCCAAAATTCTCTTTGGGCCTTTCTTCATCAGCTGTGGATGGTCGGAAAAATTGGATTTTACATCTTCCATCGAAATGGCTTCGCTTTCGATTTCATCTTTGAAGACACTCTTCACTAAATCTTCCATTTCTTTGTTCAATGAGGTTCTTGACGTTTCAGATGCACATTGTTCGGAAACTGATAGGCTGGAGATGTTTGGAGAAACCTTTTGCTTGTCAAGGTTTTGTTGACCTTGCCCACACATTACACTGCGTAGTTGCTTTGAAGCCTTAACTGAGGACTTGGACTTCTCTTGTAAAAGATAAAATCTGCGCGCTCTATCGATGTTGTGGGCCATTAAATCGGAAAGATTTCCTCGTGCTTCATTGCTTTGGCTGGTTGTGTGAACTTTTGACACAGCCGACTTCCTAAACAGAGTAGAGCTAGGACTTTTCTTCATTTCCGCCTTCTTCCATACAGATTTTATCGCTTTATTTATCTGACTGGATGCCATGGCTTCTCCATTCCAAGTTAAAAAGACATTCTCGCAAGTACTACCAGTCATGCCGTGAACTTTGGAGCGTACTTCTCTGACAAAAATGTTCATCCAGCTGTGCAATTTTTAACTGAGAACAATTCTCGCTGGTCCATGAGTTGAAAGGGTCTTATGATCCTTCACGAAAACATCATTCTCGTCATCCTGCCTGGATGCTCTGTTTAGTTCCCCCAATTTCATATTGGCAAGAGCGCCAGCCCGATTAGCATTGTCGATTGATATCTCAACCAAAAAAACGTCTTGGATGAGAGTGTACTGACTTTGGCTGATTTCCACTGAATGTGCACCTGCTAACTGACCCAGTAAGCATATGGTCTCTCTGGCAGCTTGACTTCTCTCAAACTTTTCAATTTCTTCTGGGGAGATTAAAGCATGGAGATCCTCTTCCATCTTCTCCTAATGTCGTTTCGAGCAGCTCTTGCGCAAAGACGTAGACCATCGTATGACCTTCTCTCAGTTTTAAAGATAATTCTCTCTGGAGAGATGTCTATGTCAAGGGTCTCACTTAGACAGAAGGAATAGAAATGGTGGAGACTCATCAGATAAGACTTTGTAGTTTTGGGATGGCATTCTCTCTTAGCAAATCCTTCCAAGAATTTTTCACTGACGACTTTTTCATTGAACAGAGAAGCCAATTCGTGCTTTCTGTCGATTACGTTTAAGAGCTTAGATATTTGTGCTCGATGCTGCTTACTTGTATTCTCGTCCAGGTTTCCTCCATCTGCAGATTTCAGCTAGGTTTCAAATTGAAGGACAAATGTGGGTACGGCTGTGTCTGAAGACTGAACTGATCATACAACGTTCACTCCATCCACCCACGTATAAAGCGCTTTACTTTTTCACTGCGTGTAGCCCAAAAAGGTACTTTTTTATGAATAAAATACTGACTTGGTAAAAAAAATTGACTACAGTATAAAAATAGAGGAACCTTTACGGAAAGGCATATGGGAAGGTTAGGAGAAAGAAACTACATCTGTTTGATTGGAAGTAATAATCAAGCCTCATCAATTTTATAGCAAGAAATATTATCTCTTCGTGAAACATTTGGTTAAGTTATTTCCATCTTAAGAAACAGTGATAGAGAATATCGTAATTCTATTTATTTTTGTGCTCAGGGACCGCGGAGGGGGAAGGGCTCGTAGGGCTCCCTTTTTTTTCTTGGATAGATTATTTAGGCCCCAGATAACGTGGATAATGTATGAATTTTACAACTTGAACTCAGCCAGGTGTTGTAGCCCATGCGGTACCGCTACTATTGCTGCTCCAGCTGGGGCTTGCCTGTCTGTATGCCAAGTATGCAAGTGTGTACTTAAATTTCCCACCGCTAGCATTATTTGTATTTGTTTAACGATTAATAATATAAAGAAAAAAAATCATACTAATAATGTGAAAAAGAAAATTCGCACAATTTCAAATCGAATCAAGAAGATCACTTTGAGCGTGATCGATTTTCCTTCAAAGGTACCTCAATCAGCATTATTGTTGAGGTAACACCACTACCGTACCATCACCACTTTTAACAAGCTTTTATTTATATTCATACTTAAACATAAAGTTCAGAAGAATAGTAGGAATATAATTTGCTTGAAGCTCATTAAGTGTGAACAGGAAATTCAAAAGAATCATAAGAAAAAACTCCCATTCCTGGCAAAAATTGCTGCTTGCATAGGTTACTTACCACCCGTCACTGATACGGTAAAAGAGTTGCGAGTGACAGGCCTCTTTGCCATGGCAGTGGTTTTTTTTGTAACCTTGCTAACAATGCTTCCAATGCTGGCAACATTATAATCTGCGACAATAACACAAGCAAACATTCGGTCGGTCGCAAACAAACACACGAACAAACATACGATGATTTGTTGACACGAACAACGGAGTACCGCTATAAGAAGCTAGTCACTGAGCACATCGTTCTTGGAGTTATACTTATGGCACGAGTGTAACACATCCACGTTTTTATTTCTCACATTATATTTTGAGCTGCCAGTCTAATTTAACACGTCATAGAGTCACAAATAAGAACGTTTGAATGCGTATGCTCTTAAAGCCCGTAACGGCAAATGCATCAATGCCATAATAAGCAGGTTTTTTAGCTCTAACTCCCTGTCCTTCGGAAGGACAAATGTCAATTCTGGCTCACTGGTTACTATTACATCAGTGAACAATCTGATTGGTGTAATATTTGTTATCTCTCGGAAAATAAAAAGGGACCAGATGAAAAAGTTCTCTCTAGTCGTAATTGGTACAAATCAAAACCACTAGAGGAACAGATTGAGTTTGCAATAAACTTCTGCGCTAGGTTGTAAAAACTTCCCTCACTACAATTAATGGTTATTAACTTTTTATCAAATCTACATTGCTAGTGAGCCTAATTGGTTTTAAGACTAAAGAAAATTAAATTGTTATAATTTCCCTATGGTCTAAATGGAAGATCATTTCATTAAAATAACTGAACATTGTTGTTAAAAGCAAAAGCGGGACAAAGATCAAAAAAAGAAGGAACCAGATAATAAAGTTCTCTCTCTCGGCGCAACAGGTACAAATCAAAACTTCTAGAGGAATAGATTGATTTTGCAATGAACTTTTGCGCCGAGTTACGTGCGGTATGACAACAAGCCCTCGATATACACATGCCCATATTGTTTCGTATCGGCAGGTCAAAGCTCGTTTTAACCATTGATTAATCATTCTTTAACTCAGTCAAAACAATGACTACGACGGTCAACCTAAGAGACTCGGAATGAGTCCCGATAAATCATATACACTTTGGCCAATGTGCCAATTGAAAATAACAGATAAATGAAATAATCGGGGTGAGGCTCAATCAAAGTGTAGGCCTCGGCGCGATCGTCTTTTTTCTGCAACTTGATCAGGACATTCTTTCTGTCATTAAAGAGTGCGTCGACAGTTTGCTGGGCATTAGGTCTTCGAGCAATGCTACGAGGAAGAAAGTTGAAGCCGCGATTGTGTACGCCAATGAATCCAGTCAACATCTTGCAGTACACTAAAATGGGTTCAATGTTGGGCAAGGGCTTGATTTGGAAACGCCGCACGGTGACTTAGGCAAGAGACTGTTGCAGCTCCTGGGAAACTAAATGTATAACTTCGCATATGATCAGTCATGGTATAGTTATTTTTTTGATTATAGCTCCAGAATTGGTAGGATTCATCTTCTCTTTGATGAAATAAGATGATATTCAGAGGAATTCAAACAGGCAGAAAGATATTGATTCCCCAAAATAATCAATCACGGCATAGTGATTCTTTTGATTATACTTCTAGAATTGGTATGATTCATCTTCTCTTTGATGAAATAAGAAGATATTCCAAGGACGTCATAAAGACAGGAAGATTTTGATTCCACAAATAAAGAATCACTCCAAACGATACTATAACACCGATTCAAAGTTCCGCTCAAGAATCAAAGGAACGAAAACTTCATTTGGAGAGTAGAAGCCGGGAACACGTTGTATATTTTCACATTTTCTATCTATGAGTAAAAAGAGAAATAACGTAAAACTTCTCAATATTCTATGGAACTAAATCAACCTCCCACGTTTCTCTTAAAAAGAATATGGAGGGACAACAACAACTTTTTGTGGCTGAAAATGGGGAAGTGGGTGAATAAATTGATTGGCTAATCAATCAGTGTTTCAGTTAACGATTGTTAAGATGAACTTGGGTTGATATTCGTTAACCATGCTGTGTGAAAAGTTTTAGAAATGTTTTTATTTTTGATCTAAAGATGTTGACAGCTTTGAGCTCGCATTAGCGGTGGTTGTTTTGTTGAAGTGAATTTATTTTGATCATAAGATCTAACAAAAGTCTCTAAAGTGGAATTCGCTTAGGCTGTCAGTAGCCTTCAAGTGTACGGTTCAGAGACTGAATTGCAAATTAGATTGGAAACAACTGATTGTTCTTGTCGTCTGTCTTTGAATGGGTAACCTAGAAATGTAGGACTCACCTAACTTTTCTCTTGCTTTACTTTCAGGCTATCAGGAGGTCTCCTCTGAACCTAGCAAATAACAACAGTGGGCACGACTATAGATATACCAAATAAATTAAAATGCTAAATACGGAAAACCACTTACATGAAATCATCTGTTTTCTATCGACAATGGACAACGGATGTCATAAAAAAGGAAGAGAAAAGAAAAAAAAAAACTCGAAAATGTGATTACTTGTACGATTTTAGCCATATTAGTGTCATTTGCAACCAATTCATAGCTCAATATTGGAAGTTAGCCGAGGAACGGTACTCAAATCCAAAATGATTTTAAGCTTTGACGTAAATCAGTCGAAAGAACGCATTCATTTTGAAGCACTTGTCGGTTGACCTTAACTTTCCCTAGAATCTTCTTTAAGTCAGAGTCCTAAAAATATCTCTTTTACATAGCAAAGTCAATGTCATATCACTCGGCAAGAATTATTACGGCTCCTCCGCGGGTAGTTTTCGCTTCTGAATCATTGACGCAAGCGATTGTTATCCTAGATGTGGAAAATACAGCCTTTTCCAAGTTTTCATCATTCTTTTAACCTATTACAGATTTGTGATTATTTAAAGTTAGTGATGATATTAGCGGAGTGGGTTAACTACCGGAACTGCTGTTTCAAAAAGAGGCTGTGATAATCAATACCGGATACAGTAGAATTTTGCCAATGCAAGCTTCTGAAGAATTCCTTTAAATGTTTAAATAAGTTATCTACTATCAGGTTAGCTCACTCGACTTGCAAGCATCCCCAACTGTTTTTTTTTTCTCTTTTAATAAGCGACCTTTTATTTTGTATCAAGTTTTACGTGCGGAATAACAACAAGCCCTCAATATACATATGCCTATATCGCAGTGCTCTACAGCCTGGCCTAGTTCCTGGTTACAGCATCTTTTGGACGTATACAATTCCCACAAAACAAACCACTGAAACACACTTAATCCTAGTGGTGATACTAGCGGGATAGTTTACCCACCGGAACATCTTTTTTTTTTTTTAAAAAAAAAAGGTTGTGATAATCAGTGATATGGTAGAATTCGTAAGCATCTTGAAATGTTTTCTTCTCCTTTTTTTTATAGGTAGCGTTTCACTTTGGAACAAGTTTTACGTGCGGAATGACGAAAAACCCTCAATATACAAACATGTATGCCTATATCATTTTTTATCAGCTGTTCAAAGCTCATTTTCAGTAAAAATTGAGACTATGACGGTCGATCCAAGGGACTCGAAATGAGAACCGATAAATCATATGCATATACTTTGCAATTCGAGGTTGAAGTTGATGAGGCTTCTTCTTGGTTCCACCAAATAAGGGAAAATTGAACGAAACAAAGGTATTGATCGGTTCTGTCCAGACGATGTTGTTGACGATGGAAGAAGATTTGAATATATAGTCGCCGGAAGTACTTTTATTTGAAGGTGGTATTCTTGGTTAATTGTCGGCTCTGTCAAGAGAAAATAATGATCATCACTTTCTCTTGTTTCCATTTGTTAACCGTAATCGCACTAACACGCAAGGATAGAGGACAAAACTGTTATGGGAGATTCGGTTTTGCGTCGCCAAACCCGCGGACAGTCTCTGCTTTATGTTTTGGAAAACTCGAAATACTCTGTGAAACTTAGCAGGCGTTGGTTTCCTTTTGAATATTATTAAGGAATAAAAAATTACGCTAGGATTGGAAAGCAAATCGGCAATCATTTCTTATATTCACGCCCACAAATTGGTATAAGTTTTAGGATCTGAACTAATATAGAGGTGGCGGAGAAGAGAATGCGCAGTGTTCTTGCGTTAATGATGATTTTAAAAATGTTGCACTTTAAAAAATAATTATAATGGTGATTATTTGTATCATTATGAGCAAATTCTGAGGTAATCAAACATTGAGAGAAAAAGATGAAGAGATATAAGAACTAAAACATAAACTTAAATCTTTAGAAGCAGCCATAGAGAGGCTCGTTCGAGAGACTAATTTCCGAAAAGCTTCCCTAGAACACCTGAAGAATCGTTCCAGAATTTTGGACGAGATCTGCAAGCACCGTGGGGCATTTGAAAATATTTTGAGTTGTTTGAATATAATAGAAGACCCTGACGATGGCCTGGGTAAATTTCCTGTTGCTCAATAGTGTATTTAAGGTCCTTTGACTTCCAAAACATAGTAATCCTTTAGTTGTAGAAATGCTAATTTCAATTGAAAAATGTCTTATAAACCTCCATTAGAATCATTGTTGAAGTGGGAATTGAGAATTGAAAGTCCCTCATTAGCATATACAGCGCTCACAACATCAACCGCTGACTGTCGTCAATTTCTCGGCATGCAGCTGGATGGGCCTTAGCTCAACTACAGACTTTACCTCTTTATATGACTGTGTTTTATGTAAATCCCACACGAACCTCATGTAATAACCAGCTCTTTCTAGTGGCTAGATTGTAATCAGTGTTCATCAATGCATTTTCCTTCTCACGTTTTAAGAAATTAGCTTGTGGTTTTTTTGTAAAATAATTTGCTGGTTCTTAAATTTCTTTTTGTAGAATTAAATTATGTTCAATCATTCATCTCGTGAGAAATAGTTTGTTATGGAGTCATTGGAATGGCACAATGTTTTGCAAGCACAGCTGAAGACTGAGAACCACATTTGACACAAGAATTAACTTTTTTACTTTTGGCTCGGCATGGTGTATTGATAGACCTTGCTTTCCACTATAAACCCCCACTAAAACCTTTGATATAACAACAAATAACTCAGGAGAGTATCATTACTTTTGAAAATGATAGCTAACAGCTCTCAAAACTGTCTGATTCGCGCTAATGTTGCGAAGCGTTACTAAAGTATGAAGGTTACTGATGTATGGAAAACCGATATATTTTTGGACTGGTTGGCAACGGTAACAGTCAAACTGCAAAGCAAATGGATTGATTGTGTTGTAAATATGAAATAACATTTGAAGGGTTGAAGTCACAACGTGATGTTACTTAAATTCGTTGGACAATCCATTCATCTCTACGCATTCTTCTAACAAATATCTCCGGTTGACTATTATACAAGTATTAAATTTGTCGCGTCTATTTAAATAAAAATGGCTGATTCGTCCCCGGATTCCTTGCGACAGCATTCTGGCGCCAAAACTACGCAATTGGGTATTTCCATGAAGAATATGTTAAAAATTCTTATTACACTAAGCGCAAATTACTGTCACCCATAGGAAAAAAAAAAACTCAAGGCTTTGTTTAAAAAATGGTAATTTATAGACAGAATTCAGAATAAGGACTGAAGTTTTTCGGGAAATTAGAGATCAACTCTATTTTTTTCAACTCACTAATCTGCTTTTTTTTTTCGCAAAAATGCTTAAGTCTTCTCCACTCTCTCAGGTGTGATTCCCAGGCATGCTGTCTAGTGTAATTGATTTTGACCAGAATCTTTAGTTTTTCTCACTTGGCGAACAGATCTAGAGTCCAATGCAACCTTTGATTTTATTATCCAATTACATTCCGTAGAGTACAAATAACGCCCAAGACGAGTACAAATATCAAGCGGTGTTTGTACTGCAGAGAACCGGTTAGACAAGTTTTCTCGCATCGTGCAAGCGACGAACTGGATTTAAGTTACGGAAAAGGAAATGGCGCACAATTGAAATCATTTTTCTGACGACGAAGCGACTCGGTAAATATCCACCGCTAACCACCGACACTGAGGTGAATAGTTGTTTTAGTATATACTAAAACAGTGAGATAATATACACCACCAAAAATTGATTTTAATTCATACATTCCAACATTTTCCCGCGCGGAAAGGACTGAAACAACAAGCCGCGCAAGATTAATTTGCATTTGTAAACAAAACCTTTCTCATTGGTTTTCATCGATGAATTATGGGTAAAAAATTTAAACCATTGCCTTTAAACACGGCGAAACCAAATTTAGTCGTTTCCTTTGTGTTTTCAGGGACTGCTTCGTTGTTAATTTGAGTGATTTCTTACATTGCCACGGATGCAAACCGCGAAGCCATTTTTTTGCTAAGTTGCTCGCGGAGGTAAATAGCATTGGATATTCGGAATTTGACTAGCCAATCACAGCGCGCCTTCAACGCTATCCACTGTTTTAGTATATACTAATTGATGATAGTCGATGATAGTTGAGGCGCGTAGATTACGGACACCTCGGGATCATTGTGCATCAGTGTCGTTTATATCACAAGGCGCAAGAATATCACAAGAAAGCCATTGCAATTTTTATAGAAATCGGGAACAGAGAAGGAGTAGCAGGTAACTACAACAATTTAGGATTGTGTTTCCAATCCCTCGGTAACTATGATATGGCCGAAGAATACATCAAGAAGGCTCTCCTATTAAGCAGGGATATTGGACACAAACTGAAGGAGTTTCAATGCTTTTGTAGTCTATCGGTGTTAAAGGTGTCCAAATCTCATCTTGAAGAAGCCTCTTTGTATCTTTTTCAAAGCATCGTGGTATTCGACACTTTGCGAGGCTCTCTTAAAGACAATGATCAGTTTCAAACATCCCTGTTAGAGGAACACGGCACCTTCTCCTACAAATTGTTCAGTAAGTTGCTTTCTTCCTCTGGAAAGGCAGAGGACGCCCTTTACGTCCAAGAGCTGAGACGGGCAAGAGGCCTAGCCGACATGATGGCCGCTCGATACTCTGTTCAAGAGCAGATTTCAGGCAATCCACAATCTTGGCGTGGCATCCAAGAGATTATCAAAAGAGAAGCAGACTGTGCATGCCTGTACATTTCGGTTGGTAAAAATGATGTACGGTTTTGGATTCTCAAAGCAATGGGCGCTATTCATTTTACGGAAAAGACAGTGAACCTTGAAGCAAACGTTATAACCGGATTTGTTCCTGATTTAGATGAGTTTTTTAAGAGAGCTTCCGCAGCCTCGCCATTTTACCCGAACAGAATTAGAGGATCGATCTCTGGATGACACCGAACTGAGGCCTCTGTACTGCGACAACCAGGAAGTCTTGTAGGACCATGATGCCAACGATTTCAAACCAAATCTTTACTTCTGTTACAAGATAATCATCGCTCCTGTGGCCAGTTTACTGAAGCATCCCGAGATCATTATTGTTCCTGACTCCTGTACGTACCAAGTGCCATTTGCAGCCTTGGCTGACGAAGGAGGTAAGTATTTATCAGAGACATGCAAAATACGGATGGTTTCCTCTCTGACGACTCTCAAGTATGTTCAAAACAGTCCTCCAGACTATCACATTCAGACAGGGGCTCTGATAGTGGGTGACCCTGAGGTTGGAGCTGTAATTTACAAGGAAAAGCGTAGAATCATAACACCATTGCTGTGTGCAAGGAAGGAAGCAGAAATGATTGGAAGACTTCTTGGCGTAACGCCTTTGATTGGAAAGTCCGCGACGAAGCATGCTGCACTCCAAGCGATAAATTCAGTGAGCTTGATACACATTGCTGCACATGGTGATGCCAAAAGAGGAGAGATTGCTCTTTCTCCTGAGCACCTTACCTTACTCCCACCTTTTCCTCGAGAAGAAGATTACCTTTTGACGATGGCGGATATTTCAAAAGCTCGGCTGCGAGCTAAACTAGTGGTGCTTAGTTGTTGCCACAGTGCTCGTGGACAGATTAGAACCGAGGGAGTGATTGGAATCGCCCGAGCGTTTGTGGGATCCGGTGCTCGCTCGGTGTTAGCGGCTAGATGGGCCCTGGATGACACAGCCACAGAGCAGTTCATGACTTGTTTCTACAAACATTTGCTCCGCGGTGAAAGTGCCAGTGAATCCCTCCACATGTCCAGGGATTGGATGCGTCATAACGGCTTTGACAAAATTTCTCAATGGGCACCCTTTATGCTCATGGGCGACAACGTGACATTTGATTTTGCAAATTGGCCAGTGCCCAACGCACTTCAAGAGGCTGAAGCGGAATGAACTGATCTAGCAAAGCTCGTAACCATTTAATTGCAAGCCATCTGCGAAGGACAACTCGGATGGATGCACATAGAGAAGCATTTTTGTAAACAGTTTATTGGACTTCTAAGTTTAATAATCTGAGACAAGACAGCGTATAGTATACTCTTTATAAGAGTTTAGAAGTTAAAACTCAACAGCCATTTTTTTTAAGTCACTAGTTCAGCAAACAAGCCAAGCAAATTGTGACTAATGCAAGTACGTCGTCAAGCAAAGGAAATTTCAATAATGTTTTTTTTTCCAAAGCGCTTTTATCATACGTGAGTATTACGATAAAGAATGAAAGTACCTGTGAACTAATGAACTCGGATAGGGATTAAGAGAGGCTGGGAATGGACTCATTTGTGTTAATTCATAGCTTAGGGGGCCACTTCCAGTAAAATTTTTACAATAATTTTTTAGATACTCCTTTTTTTAAAGCACTTGAACAATTTTATGAAAGGTGCATGAAAGTTATATCTTGACATGTTATTCAATGATAAATTGTGGAAGGAAAAACTTTGACGACTTTCCCTTACAATCGAATCGAGGAGGAAGAACTTTTTAAGTCTTGCCCTTAAAATCAGGCCTTAAATGCTACTTGTATGTGTCCTGGTTCCGGTGTTATGTTCATATCAATCACTGACAAGGCATTACTTCTCTTGAACCGCATCGAATAGTTTCCACAGTGGGAACTTCAAGCTGAAAATGATATGCTGTCCACCGTATCTTAAGGATCCACGAATAACAAACTTTTCCTGGTCCGCGGATTTAGAAAAAATTAACAGGAATCGAAGGAATGACGAAAGGAAAAAGTGCCGTGTTCCATTCACAACTATATCTCGTATTAATGACTTCGTAATTATCCGAGTAAAAAAATGAGTCTAATTTTGAGCATAGTTCGGAAAAAAAACGGGCTATCGTGGCATAATATGCTACTTCTGGAAGCACAGACTGTAAGGGCCTATTTCCTAGGCGACGGAGCGGGCTGGTGGGGGGGGGAGGGGGAAGGTTAGGGCCTCTTCAAATTTAGGGGGCTTAGTGCCGACAATGTCGTCAGAGCAGGATGAAATTAGTTTTGCAAAATATTCAGTCTCGTTGTCTTTTCAAATCGCTTCATTAGGACTGTGCTTGGCGAAAGTGTGTCTGGAATAATTCATTTTAATATTTCCGGCCTGTGTTCCGAAAGTGGACGTGAAGAAAAGATTTTTAACTGATAGGGTGAGGATGTGCACTTGAATTAGTATTAGGGGAAGTGTTAAGCCCACATTTCGAAGCACTCCACCGCCTCTGTCACTCTGGATTCTACCTTATCACTGGACATGCAATGGATGCACGCAATTTATTTCAACAGTTCTTTTTCTTCGTCTCGAAGTATGGAGTGCAGAGCGTAAATTGACCTAAATGAATTATTTTGCTGTTTATAATAAGGGGTAGTTACGAAGAAAGCAGCCGCTCCTGAGATCGCCTTATGTGGTGAAGAAAACTTGTATATCGAGTTACATTGTGCAAGAGGAAGACCTTAGATAACAATGACCTGAACCAGGTTGAGCCCGAAGTTCTCGCAGTGTCACGCGGTTTTTCCCCGAAAATGTCCCTCGGGCACATCAAAAAGGCGGTACATGTGCTAGGCGCTTTGATTTGTCTATATATTGCAGGAAAAATGATTTTTTTAAAATAAAATATTCAGCTTAAGTTGTGTGAATTCTTCTTCCCTCTCGTGTTTTGGTTACGATCATTGTTATTAAAGAGATAACTGGTTTCATTTCTTCGATAGCAAGGACCGAAACCAGATCATGTCTTGATGATCGTGGAGGGGAGAGGCGGGTTTCTACGGTGGTAGACTGACCGGCACGGGCTCCCAATGTAGCTTTTTTTGTCGCGTCTCATTATCACCGTAAAATTAAGCGTGTCTTGAAGGGATTTTTCCTTTTTGTAAGTGATGATCGGAGGTTTCATAACTGTTTTCAATGAGCACTGATTGTTTTTAGACTCCAATGTTCTATCAATATTTGTGTTAAGTCTTTAACTGCCGGGTGGCACAGTGTTAGAAAAGGCAATAAAATAGACGTTCATGACCTGTTGGCCTTTGTGAAGGTGTCTGGAAAGACCTTAGATAGACTCTTAGATGACAGAGCTGAATAACGTATGCGCATGCGTCAGGTTTTGCCGCGGAAAACGGAGTTTTAAGTGGTTTGCATGGTTGATTTCCTATTCTGTTGTTTTGAGGCGTCGTTTTCCTTGCCACTTTTCTTTTACAGAACAACCTCCAAAAACTTGGTACAACCCCTAGAAATTTTCGAAAACTAATTCTCTCCTTAAAACCTCTGGAAATAGGAAAATGCCTTGGACGAAAACAAAGTTCTTCGGTTTTAAATGTCAGCCCATGTTATTTTCCTACTAGTTACGCAAAATTTTAGAACACTTGAGCCCGCGTCGATTACCGCATATCCTCTGACACAGCATTTCATTATTCAGTCCTGTCCCCTGGTTCAGGCCGTTGTTGTTTCTCCTTAGACATCAACGATCTGAGCCAGGTTGAGCCTGCAGTTCTCGTAGTGTCAGGCGGTTTCTCACCCAAAAATGTCTCTGAAGCACCGCGGCTGCGGTGAGGGTTGAAGTTTCTTTGATAATCAGCGTAGTAAGTTTATAAATGTTCTGGATAACATTTTCAAAAAACTTTTACAAACGAAAAAATGTACGCTAGAAGAGTTTGTTTTAATTTAAAACTTTTCTTATCGTCGGCGTTTCGATCGGCTACGGCCATCGTTATTAAAGAGATGTCTGGTTTCATTTCTTAAATAACAAGAACGGGAACCAGTTCATGTCTTGATGGATGTTTTTTAAAGCTGCCCCACAAATTTGTCACTTTTCACGGGTTCAGGCGTGGTGGTAGTGTACAAGAGGACCTCAAGGTTGAAAGGGCGCATATGTACATTAAATTTGTTGCATGTGAAGAGTACTGTGTGCCTGTATTTGTATCACCATATTTTTAACAGAGCTAACTTCTTAGAAAAAGATTTATATGGTAAAATGGTTGAAGAAGTGTGAAAATTAGCGCTGGATTAGAAGCGGACTGCAGTTCATCCTATTTAAATCTAATTCAATTTAACTATTGATATTACTAAACTTGTTGGTTTATATTATTACAGCAGGGGTAAGTTTTGGACAATATTTATAGGTGCTTCAATCTATTTTGTTTAATTGTTTTTTGAGTATAAAGATCAGAATTAGAAGCACATCTCTGTCAGCTTTACATACAGTATAAGTGTGACAATGTTTGACTCGAATCTCAACATGTACTGTTACCAAGATATTTTTCCTGTCAAAAAGATGTGCAATAGAGAAACATTACAGAAAGCTTTTCTTTAAGTGAAAACCTATATGTAAGTTGGCCTTATCCCCAATCCAATAATTTTGACAAAAACTTGTAATTGTGAAAGAGCCGCCATTTTACTGGGGTAATGTTTGTTAATTTCACAGTTCTCGGTACATGTGAGATGAGCGTGTGTAATTACCTTGCTGTTGATGTAATTGTATTCTCAGATGAGGTGTATTTAATACATTAACAGTTTGTAAACTCCGGGTTACAACCCACACATGGCAGGAAAACTCAACTAACTCGATCGTACGCAACCCTCTAGTCATGTGACGACTCTGCTAGTCCCAGGACTCCACATTCCTCCCCCCAAGTTCTTAAACAAGCAAGAAAAACAAACAACGACGAAAACAAAAAGTCAATGTCTCTGCCCTGAACTCAAAACTGTTCATGGGGGAGGGAATGGGTCCCTTAGATAAAAGGTTGTGGGGGGTTTCTATTCCTCGCTGGGTATCGCCTGACAGGGGTAGTTAGCCCTGAGTCGCGAACCACTGTTGCACCGAGTGGCTCTCTGTCTCCATGGGCAACTTCTGGGTCATTTACATCCGGTACAATGATCTCTGGATCTACACCTTCCTACTGCAATGGGTTAGTAATTAGTAATGTGACACCAGGGTTGAAATTTTTCTGTGGGTCGGGCAACTAGTTGATCGTGGTGTCTTCGAACCACAGTTCCATCTTCCAATTCAATTCTCGCCGACAAAGGACCAGTTTCCTGTATGATAGTTCCTGGAATCCACTTGGGACCTCTGGAGTATTTTCGAACACCCACTGAATCACCGACTTCCACACGGCGCATCCAGCTAAGCTGATCATGCTGTATCTTCTGTCTGGATTGTGCTGCATGTACCTTTGCTGCTACGTCTGGTCGCAGCAGATCGAGATGTGACCTCAGACTTTGTCCCCAGCGCAGCTGAGCAGGAGACTCACCCGTGGTACTTTGGGGGGTAATACGATAACTTAATAGGAACCGAGCTAACTTGGTCTCGGCAGTACCATCACCTTGCTTTTTCATCCCTTGCTTAAAAGTCTGCACGGCTCGTTCTACGAGGCCATTTGATGACGGGTGATAAGGAGCCGAGGTAATGTGCGTGATGCCATTTTTGTGTAGAAATGATTTGAACTCGCTGCTCACAAAATTAGACCCGTTGTCTGACACTGCAATCTCTGGTAGGCCGTGTGAAGCAAAGGTTGTTTTTAGCTTTTCAATGGTTGCGCTGGAAGTGGCAGAATTCACACAATGGATATCCATCCATTTTGAATGTGCATCAGTAATTAGGAGAAACATCTTGCCCATAAAAGGGCCAGTATAATCTACATGTACTCGAGACCAAGGGCGGCCTGTCCATTCCCAAGGGTGCAACTCAATAACACTTGAGTCTTACAGCCAGTAACATCAAGGCAAAACCAACCGATCATTTCACACCAACTGGAATAAGAACATTCTACTGACAACAATCATTCACTTGACTCTGATGATGACTTCCGCACAGGTTGTCGAAACGTCAGTCACTACCACCGACAACAGTCCTTCTCAGGACTACACTCACCCGGACGATCAGACTGCACCTTCACTCTTCCTCAGTGTATGTACGAAGGACAATTCCTGATCTCTCCCATGGGGGTGCCCTGTTTTCTGAAACAAGGTTTTTTGTAGGTGTTCTCACTAATCACTGACAATGAAGCCCCTGTGTCAACTTTCATCTCTAGTGCTTGCCCATTAACACTCAGCTGTACTTTGTATGGTGCGGGTCGTTTACCGCCAAGGGTAAACAAAGAATATGCACCCACATCCTGTTTTCTCCCCATTGTCTTCTCTCCTCCCTCTAGGAGATGGGTATCCTGTGGGGTGTCCGACTTCTTATTATTACTTGGGGGTGGTGGTTTCCCTTTCTTTTTGGCCTGGCACACTCGGGATAGGTGACCTAACTTTCCACAAGCATAACATCTGGCATCCTTAAAATGACAGCTTTTGGGATAGTGATTGCCGCCACAGCGATAACAATTAATTTCGGCACCTTTTTCACTTTAAAACCGACTTTGTTGAGCGGAGTCTGCCCCTCCTGAGAGTCTCATTTTTGTATCTCTGAGGCATCCTTATCCGCGGCCTCAATTGCGAGAGCCAGATCGAACGCTCGCCTCAGGGTTAATTCCGGTTCGGCTAGTAAACGACGCTGTATTCTGATGTCGTGGACACCACACACAAGCCGATCACGTAGCATTTGATCTAATGTTGCCCCAAATTCATAGTGTTCGGTCAGGTGCCTCAACTCAGCCAAAAAACATGGCAATGGTCTCACCTGGTTGTTGAGTGCGAGTGTTAAACTTGAATCGTTGAACAATAGCTGAAGGCTTGGGCATGAAATGTTCCTGGGCGAGTGTCGCTAAGTCCTCATAACTTCTATACTTCGGGTCTTCCAGGGCGACCAGACTTCGTATCAGCTTGTAGATTTTGGCTCCCACACTCACCAGAAAAATGGATCTTTGCTTGTCAGGATCCGTAATCTCGTTGGCCTCAAAGAAGTGGTTTACACGCTCAATGTAATGGCACCAATCGTCCGTTTCAGTGTATTCGTCTAATTTCCCAAAAGTAGGAATTTTCCGTGCAGACTTCGCTTCCCTCTAATCTAGTCGTTCGTTCACGTTCCTCGTCGCCAAAAATGTGGTTTATTTAATACATTAACAGTGTGTAAACTCCGGGTTACAACCCACACATGGCAGGAAAACTCAACTAACTCGATCGTACACAACCCTACTAGACCCAGGACTCCACATGAGGGAGGACATGTCATTCTACAAGAATAAAAAGAAAGAAAAGCCTAAGGTTAGGGTCAAACTATTTTGTTCCAAAAATTTAAGTAAAGCATGCAAGTTTCATTTAAGTTACATGTGGTTATTGAAAGAGCTTTTTGTTGTTACAACAGAGTTCTTACAGGTCATGGAAAACCTGGGAAGTTGTGGAATTTTATTGTACATTTCCCAGGCCTTCAAAGTCATGAAATTCGATCTAGTGGTCATGGAAAGTCATGGAAAGTGACTGAATTAATTTTATTGAAAAAAAAAAAAAAAAAAAAAACAACAACAAGAACAAGAAACACCTGGAACAGAAAATGTTTTGCCTTTAAAAATTTTAAATTCGTTAAATCCGCAATTTTGTAAGGCCGTCACAAAAAAATCATAAAATTCGTAAATTTTGCAAATGCATTTAATCCTGGACATAAGAGCTTATCCATTGACATCAGGTACAGTGATACATCAACAGTATTTTGACCAGTGCATGGTCTGTTTAATATTATTTGATTTCATTTTAATTACGTTTATTAAAGACATTGTCTACCTGCTGAAATCTAGGAAAATTCCCTTTGCTCAGGTGTTCTGCAAACTGAAGGTGAAGTAGAATTATACTTTATTGTCAATACCTACACATACAGATTAATCACGAGACAGTTTTGCAGGCCAAATAAAATTTAATTGAATATATATAAATTGAAACATATATAAATTGAAACATGTGCTGCTTATTATAGTGAATGTTTTGCTCTCAACCAAATAAAAATAGAATTTTGTGCTCTAGTGGAAAATAGAAACCTATGCTCAGCATTATGTTACTTTATATGTATGTATTATCCAAAATTAGTCACACATTCAGACCAAATCAGGCTCCCAATGGCTTCTAGTGCAGATTACATCATTTCCCGAATGTTCCAACCCTTCTGCAAAGTTTTTTCCTCGCCTACTGGTACACAAAATGCCCAAAATATTCTTATGAAATCCTTGCCTTGAGTTAATTTTACATCACTCGCCTTGGAAAAGACAATTAACTTGAACCTACAAACTTCCGAACTCAATTCCACTTCGCTACGTAAACAAAATCATGTCTGAATCTTTCAGGTCACTATGGGAGGTGATGCTAAGGCTTATTTAAGTTCCTTAAATCCTCAGGTTACATGTGCAACCTTTGTCGTCAAAATGGGACCTCCAGAACAAAGTTTGGCCATTAGCCCTCAACTTGTAAATGAGCATTTCAGAGTTATTGTATGCTAGTTATCTTGTTTTATTGACGAACAGAAACAATATTGAAAATAATCTAACCATAATCAGATATTAGCCCTTCTAAAAGAAACTCAGTAAGACAACAGACACTGAAAAGCAGCTCAATATTTCGCAAGTCATACATTTACGCATTGCGGACCTGTTTTTTTTATGGGATGATTCTTTTCCCTGTCAACATTGAACTTTGAAAAATAGAGCGATCGGGAATTCTCTAACAATTTGCGATGCCAATGTTATTGTTCTGTACGGCAACTTGAAGAAAGGGAAAGAAACTATCTCCACACATTCATGAGTATTTGATGTGGACAAGTGTTAAATAATCGTTGTTTAAAATGCGAGGACTGAAAAACTGGGAAAAAATTTAGATCGTCAAGAGAGGTCATTATGCAGTTCCATTCTCCGTCCATATTCTGCCATGTTTTACTGCCAGTTTTACTTCTTTTATCTTCCAGCAGTAAAGAAATGGGTTTAATGTCGAGTAAAATAATACTATGAAAACCACGATGACCTTGATGACTACCAAATGTGTTGAAAATATTTCACTGAATGCGATCACAATTTCCACTACAACAAGCGGTACGTAACAAACAAACAGTGCTAACTGCACCCACAGTGTACAGTACACTGCCTTTCTGTATCGAGCAAAATTCAGTGAATTTGGTCGGCTTGGCTGTTGTTGAATATGATCTTGTACTTCTGCCTGATGATGATCGTAAGTGCGAAAAGTCTTGTTGTAAGAGACAATTGAAATAAGTAGGCAAGATGGGACAACTATACGGCCGAACATAAAGGCTTTACGGTAATCCAAAAGGAACCATGAAGTAGCGAAACTAGATACAACCCAAAACATAGCTACAATGATGTATGTGCGCCTTAAGGTTACAATCTGTCGGTATCTCAACCCTAATAACAGGGCGAGGAGTCTGTCTACGATTATGGTCGTCATCGTTAGTAGAGACACTCCACATAATGAGTAGCTTGTTATGAAAGCTGCGTCCTTTGCGTATCGACAAAGACTCCAGTGTTCGTGAACCAAGGACACCCAATAGGTAGCGTAGAGAGGCTGGCTAATAAGGCCAACTAACAGATCAGTTGTTGGCAGACAACGATACAAGAGTTTGGACGGCGGATGGAGGGAAGAGTCTTTGTGAACGGCAACAAGTATCAGCGCACTCCCAAGAAATGCTGTGATGGAGAGAAAAATGTTGACTGCTACGAGAGAAACGGCTAGTTGTTGTAGTCCGCTAAACAAAAAGAAGGAGCAAGCCAGTTCTTGAAATGTTTTTGTTCCACTTCCTGCCAAATTTGTTCCCCTGCACGCCGGTGACTTGTAATTATAGCGAGAGATATATTGTCATAGAACATGCACAGCGCTGTGAAGGCTTTAATTAATTTTCCTTTGTTAAGAACGTTTACCGAAAAGCCTCTTCGGGAACGTTTACTCTATTATAACTTATTTACAAGCTGCTTCCTTCGCCACATGTGACGTCATTTTATTCCGGAAATTCGTGATGGTCAAGTGCATTGGTTTCGAGGGAATAATATTTTTTTCTTTAAAAATCAGTCTCTTACATTTCGTGTCTCTTTTTACTCAAAAGGGTCCCTGATGAGATCTAAAATTTCTTAATTTTTTCACTGCACCATCAGAAAGGTGATATGTCGTCCTCATTTTATCATAAAATGGAAAAATCTCTCATTTCGGCAGGAGAACTTCCACCGTTAGGTTTAATAACTGATGAGTGTTTAAACTATTTCTGTCATCTTGAGATCTTTTGGGGTTATTTTAGTTTCGGGGAACTGAAGTTCAAATACAGTGTTCAAAGCAAAACGTTCATTCATCAGCCTGGAAATGATTAGAAACAAAGCAAAAAAAAAAGTTAGCTTTTCAGATAAGATGTATGGACAGATATGCCAAGTGCATTTGATTGAAATTGTGACTGGCGTTCTGCGGCTCAGTAAACAGATGTTTCTTTTTTCGAGCAAATTATCTGTAAACTGTAAAAAGAGATAATTCTCTCCCATCCTGCGATATTCGCCTAAGCATTTCTTTCATATAAACATTTACTGGAACTGTTTTTCTTTGTAGCGTGTTAACAAACTATCTTATATTAAAAGAAAAAAAACAAACGGGAGGCTTTATTTGCTGAACGGAACAAAGGAGTATAAATAACCTTTGTCTGGAGGCGATTGATAGTTATTCGAAGCGTGTCAACAAATCATCTACTTAAACAGAAAAACAGGAAGCTTTCTTATTAAACAAAGGGGTCTGCTAAAGCTGCTTGCAATTGTTTATTCAGTTATTTAAATTAGTACGAAGGACAATCGTAACCATTGCTATCATCATTTCAGTATAGGATGAAAAAACTCTTCCTTCTCAGTAAGTGGACTATGAGGTACATTTTATTAAAAAAGAAAAAAAAAGGAATAATAATTATTAAAAAAAAAAAAACGAAATCATAGCGTTAGCAAACGGTGTGATCTTTTTATTTTTTTATCATCTTTAAGAAGTAGTGCCACCATCTTCTACGCCGGGATTACTCCTCACAAATGATCTCCTGTTAAACAGAAAAACGGGAACTTTCAGTTGATCACAGTTAAAGGTGCATGTTGGACCTTTGTATTAATATAGGTATTAAAATTATTATTAACGATCGGACCTACATATAAGATCACGACACTGGTATCATGATTTCTATTTTGGGAGCAAAAAAAACTCTCTCCTAAGGCCAACTATCTCGAAGAATAGATAATACATGTACATAAGAAACGTTCGCTCCCTTTTTTTTCCCAATCTCCCTTACTAATCATTTTCTGAAATGAAGATTTAAATCGTATATGTTATCCAGGACAACAGCATTTCTTGAAAACAAGAGATAACATTTATATTTCGTTACTTGATAAACACTTGTTTCGTTTTTTCCTCATGAGATATTTTTGTCGTAACAGCAGCTGCCAGGCAAAGATCACGTCGACTTCACTTTCTTATTTACAGTTCCACAAAAACGTCCTCAGAAACATTCACACATTTGACAAGTAACGCTTATTCTGTCAGGATAATTAACTAACATTCTAAATTCTTATGCGACCAAGAGACAGTGGACAAGAAGAGCCACCGCTGAATCCCTTTTTTAATTTTTTTTAATGAGCAACTGCCAAATTTTTCATGGTGTTGCATTAATTTAAGCTCTAAATCAATATCTCTGTAGCAAGTAATTCTATGTCATATTATTCCACCTATATTCTAAAAGGTCCTTTCATAGATCCATGAACGATAGAAATTTCGATTCCTGCTGGGAAATTTATCTGTGAATTATCTTTGATAACTAATCGAGGCAGGAATTTTACCGTCAACAGCAAAACATGTTTATCCAACTGGTTAAATTCAATCTTGGAATGAATTGCAACAAGATGAACGACGATAAATATTTTTTCCTCAATTATCATTTCACACTACAGCACAAAGTCACTCATACTAAGGAAAACTGTGGCTGATAGGACAAACATAAGGAATTGTTGATGTCAGTTTTAACATATAAAGACCTTTACAATTATGATCAACCTCAGGAAATGAACTTAAATATTCCAGGTGAAATGTCAGTCAAAAGCAGAGGCACATATGTTAGTGACATCCCTTCCCGCATTTCTTGAAAACATGCCAAAAAATTTTCTTCATTATTCCGTTATTTGCTAAACAGTTCTTCAGTTCTTTTGTTCTTCGCAAAACTGCAAACAGCGAGGAACAATTTCATCTTAAGAGAACTTGTCAGGTCACGAAAACGTAAACCTCACTTTCTTAACTACAATTGCAAAGAAACTTCCTCAATAATGATCACTCATATGAAGTGTGATTACGGAATGCTTATACGGTCACAACAAATGCAAACAATTTTACCAGAAGTTCTTGAAAATGTTATGCATTAAATACAACTCTTTATCGATTTCTTTGTAACAGTTAACTCTATGGAATATTATTCTATCTTCAAACTCGTAGGTCCTTCTATTGACCCAACATTTTTATCTAATAGGACCATAAACAATAGAAATATTCCTTTTCCCCACATTGAGTCGTTGTGTGAATACGGTATCGTTCAAATTACCATTCATGAAAGCTAGTAAGCTTTTGCATTACCTTCGTTCAATGCACTGGGTCCAGTAAGCCGGGCTAGGCATCGGTTCGTGTAAGTCCAATAGTACTCCCTATTTTTCATATCTGTTGATACATCCGCTCTTGACTTTGAAATTCACCTCTGTAAAAATGTAACTCAGAAAACTTCTAACTCTGTGGACAGAAAAGTGCTCGTCTGATTGTCTGCTTCACTGCATGTCTTACTTCGCTTATCTTCCAGCAATAAAGAAAAGGATTTAGCGTCGAGTTAAAGAAAATTAAGGCAGTTGCTATTCGCCTCAAGACAGCTAAATATGATGGATATGTTTTACTATAAGCGATTACAATTTCTACTAAATGAATTGGTGTATAACAAACAACCAATGCTAACTGCACCCAAAGTGCACTGTGCACTGCCTTTCTGTATCGCGCCATGTTCAGTGGATTTGGTTGGCTCGGCGGTTGTTGAACATGATCTTGTAATTGAGCGTGATGACGGCGCATAACGCTGAAAACCTTTGCGTACGAGACGATTGAGACAATCATGCAAGATGGTCCGACTAAGCGGCCATACCAAATAGTGATACGTCCATCTAAAATGTTGCATGCAGCAGCGACGCTGGATAGGACCCAAAAGGTGGCTACAATGATATATGAGCGCTTTAAAGTTACAATTTGTTTGTATCTCAGACCCAGCAACAGCGCAAGAAGTCTGTCTATGCTTATGGCCGTCATCGTCAATAAAGACACCATACATAATGCATAGGATGATATGTAGCTTGCATCATATGCAATTCGACAAAGACTCAATTGTTGGTAAACCAAGGATGTCCTATAAATAGCATAGAGAGGCTGGCTAACAAGACCAACCAGCAAATCGGTTGCTGCCAGACAACGATACAAGAGTTTGGATGGCGGGTGGATGGAAGATTCCTTGTGAAGCGCAACAAGAATAAGAGAATTCCCGAGAATTGCAGTGATGGAAAGAAGAATGCTGACAGCAGAGAAAAGTTTTCGTTGTAATCCTGCACCAATCAGGCACTGGGAAAATGCGAGTTCTTCAAAAGTTTTCGTCTGTCTCTCACCTCCTGTTAGATTTTTTAACATTATCATTTTAGAGCCTAGACAAAAGGCTGTTTCCTTTGTTCAGCAGGTCATATGTTATCGCAGCAGCGAAACATTTCGTGTAAACAACACTTGCCAGTCCCTTTCACTCAAACGTTATTTTCTTGACGAAATTCACAGGAAGACTTCCTCAGTTGAGTTTACTTATGTAAAATGCGATCAAAAACTGTCTGTTTGTTTGTGCCTGCTAATCATAAACACCTAGACTTCTTTAGTAGAGTTTACTTATTCAAGAGATTGAACAGGCTAGTAACTTACATATGATGCACGATCCTCGCAGTAGATAGCGCTATTTATGCAATAGCGAAAATCAGACCTGAAAAAAATCAGGCCTGTACGGGACTCGAACCACTGACCTCGAACCACTGACCCATGCGATACTAGTGCAGCGCTCTACCAATTGAGCTAACAAGCCAACTGGGAGCAGGCCGTTAAGTTGATTCGTAATAAACCCGTGAAAGTGATAAATAAGATACAATGAAATATATGAAGTTCATATATTTTGTACTGCGGTATTAGATACATATGATGCACGATCCTCGCAGTAGATAGTGCTATTTAAGCAATAGCGAAAATCAGACCTGAAAAAAATCAGGCCTGTACGGGACTCCAATAGCGCTATCTACTGCGAGGATCGTGCATCATATGTATCTAATACCGCAGTACAAAATATATGAACTTCATATATTTCATTGTATCTTAGCCTTGTAACTATTACCATTTAGTAAGTAAATCTAGTGTCCCTTTGATTTTTCACTCTGGCTTTATTTCTTAAAAAAGGTCTCAGGTAGCTCTCAACATAGACGTACACTGTAAACCATGAGCGAAAGTAAAACAAAAAATACTCACTCAAAAAAGTGAAAAAGACCAAACCATAAGTGTAACAAAGAGTAGAATCACCTGCAACCGCTTTACTTCTCGAAAATTATTTTCTGTTGAACAGAAAAGCTAGAATTTTTATCACGGAGTAAAGGTGTTTGTTAGACCTATACTCACATTAGAAAATCGAGGCCATAGCTGTCATGTTGATCAGCTACCGGACCAATCCGTTGTTTCTAAGCCACCTTCTGATAACATGATGACAACTTCATCAATAAGCTCCTGTTGCAAACAAAGGTCGTTTGGCCCCTTGGCTCTTCTGTTTCAACAAATACAGAGCTAAAGTTTTGTTAATCGGAAGAAGTTATTGAAATTCATGCAAGTTAATGGAGAAGAGGTTTAAATTAAAATAGGCCAGAGAGAGAGAGGGAGAGAGGGAGAGAGAGGGAGAGAGAGAGAGGGAGAGAGAGAGAGAGAGAGAGAGAGAGAGAGAGAGAGAGAGTGAGAGAGAGAGAGAGAGAGAGAGAGAGTAGAGAAAGAGTGCGACCAAAGATAGCAAAAAGTAAAAGACGTAGAGGCATTTGCAGAGAAAGGACTTTTGGCGCACTTTTCCTGTTGAATCTGCTAGCGTTAGACCCTGCGCCTCACGCAGTGTGTTTGTAACGTTCTTCCCCAGCACGCCCTATACTTGATGTAAGTAATTACCTTTTGACTCGATTTGAACTCAGTCCCTTTGCCTTTCTCTCTAAATGGACTCACGATGACTCCATTTCCGCAATAAAGCATTTGTTGTTTCTTTCGAAAATACACGGCATAATCGACCCCCTTTTGGAGTTTTCCATATTGCGAACACTCTTTTAACAGGGTAGTCAAAGTGATAGTTTTCCACAGTATTTTTACAAACGTAATAGGGTTATTTGCAAGAGTTGTCCATCAGTGACCATGCCAAGAGGAATTGATTGACCCTAGCCACTGTAAGATTTGAGGGATAAATAGATCATAGTCGGCACTACTTGTAATGTGACGCAAGTTATATCATGAAAAATATAGGATAAAACTTTTAACTTTTCTGTAATATTAGAGCACGGATGCACCGGCGAAAGTCGCTTCACACTGCGTCAAGAACAAATCGGTCGTGAACATCCCTGTCGTTGGCAAGTGTCCAAACTAAGCAATTTTAAAGTACTACATATAGTACACAAACTCATAAACTACCTTCTCTATGATATAAGAAAACTAAATTTCCGATTTCGAAAAGCCTGGGCACTGTCTATTTAATTATTGTGAAATAAGTAAAAAAGTAATTTGTATTAATTATCTTTTCAGCGAGTAAGGTAACCTTCGCACCTAGAAAGAAATTGTTCTTAAAAAAAAGTTGAAAAGTTAAAAGTTTGTGGACGACTAGAAACAGGATCGATGTCAAGGACATGTGCTTAAACTGTACAGAATTAACCAAAGACTTTGCCAGCAAGACAAGTCCAATTTCACTTTTCTATTACCTTCAACGAAGGTAGGAGGAAGTATGGTTGGAATTTTCTTGTCGTCATTCGATCTGATGCATCTCTTTTTATCGTACTTTTAAACACTCTAGTTATCATTGCCATGCAGAAAACAGACATTTCAAAAAAGAAGTGGACCACTTTGCTATTCAGCATGGCTGTAACAGACATTCTCATTGGGGCCTTAGGTATCCTGGCGACAGTCACGTTTGATGTAATGACTGTTCACCAACTCTCCTTTCCCCTATATTTTCCACTTAGATTGGGCCATTTTTTGCCTCAGCAATATCCGTTTAGCATGTTCAGTATATCATTTGACAGCTATAGCCAGGTATATCATTTGACAGCTATAGCCACAGAGATATGTGGCGACTCGAAGATGGAAGGACTAGTCATTGCCGAAAGAGGCCGTCAGAAAGCTGGCTTTGGCCGCCTGGCTGTGGACGAGACTTTTAGCCATGGCTGAAAACAACGCGACACAACCGAGAAGAGGTTGCAAACTCTGAAGGACGAGCAAAGGACGAGCACTGAAGGACGAACAAAGGATGGAGAAGCGTAGGGACTTAATCAAATCAAATTATTTCAATAACCAACGATAGAAACCGACGTTTCGGTGTTATTATGACGCCATTGTCAGGGAGAAATAAAAATTACAAAGTTTGTGGCAAGGTGTAACACTAAATTAGCATAAATATGTTAGGAGCTAATTATACAAATACTTTTGCGCGAATTGAGTCACTTTGCACGTTCAGAGTGGGTTTTAGGGCTCTGATGAGAAGCATTTCGTACACCAAACAATCGAACTTTTTACTACACTTTTTCAGAATGCTAAAACGTTTCAGTAGGTCTTTCGGGACTTCGCTGTGCCGATCGTGGTAGAGTTTATATATTGAAGATGCCTTTCGTTTATGTCCATCCGCGCGTGTGTGTTGGCAATCCCTCGTAACGAGGGATCCCTCGTAACCGCCTCCCGGTTAGCTCAATTGGTATAGCGCTGGACTGTTGTGCTGGAGGTCGAGAGTTCGACTCCGGCCGGACCAACACTCAGGGTCTTTAAATAACTGAGAAGAAAGTGCTGTCCTTGTAATAATATCTGCAAAGGGTTAGACTTTCTCGTCTTCTCGGATAGGGACGATAAATGGAGGTCCCGTCTCACAAGCTTTTATATGTGATAAAAATTGTGGGACGTTAAAGAACGCACACACTCTTCGAAAAGAGTAGGGCACGTAGTGCCCGGTGTTGTGGTCTATCTTTGTGTGGTGTCTAATCTAGGGTGAATTGGGAAGGGAAGGTGAGATCAATACATGGACTGAAGTGGCTGCATATTGCGCCTGATGAATTCTGACGTCCGATCTCACCTTAACTGATTGTAAAGCGCGACTGATTATCTATATAGTAGTTTGCGCTATATAAATGTTGAATTATTATTATTAACGAGTAAGATGTCCACTTGGCAGAGATTAAATTAAATTAAATTAAATTAGTTTACACGAGTTCGCTGGTGACTATACAGTCCGATTCGGGAAGAGCAAATTCTCTGACAGACTGGACATCTGAAATCAGTGGAGGTTGGAACTACGCTGGCATTTTGTTGTCTTTCTTTTCTCGCCAAGCGGAGACTCTCACAGTGCTCCCTCCTCCGTTGCTCACTATACGGCACACCAGTGTGGATAGCACTTCTCCAGCTAGGCCGGTCATTGGCCAATTGCTCCCAGTTCTCGGGGTTGATACCGCACTGCTTCAGGTTGTGTTTAAGGCTATCCTTAAAGCGTTTTCGTTGTCCCCCTTGGTTACGTCTTCCATTGAACAGTTCACCATACAGAATCTTCTTTGGGAGTCTGGATGAAGGCATACGGACAAGGTGACCAGCCCACCGAAGTTAGTTCTTGATAATATAGGACTCAATACTTGTGACATTAGCCTCTTCCAAAACACTGCTGTTTGTTCGTCTGTCTTGCCAGTTGATGTTGAGGATACGGCGAAGGCAACGCTGATGATACCTTTCAAGACTTTTGAGATGACGACTATAGGTTGTCCAAGCTTCTGAGCCATACAGCAGGGTTGGCAATATTACGGCTTTGTAAACCTTTATTTTGGTGTTGGTGTGGAGGTTTCTATTATCAAACACCCTGTCTCTGAGGCTACCGAGGGCAGCACTAGCTGATTTTAGACGAACTTGGGTTTCTACATCCAAATCTGCCTTGCATGACAGGCAACTACCAAGATACGAGAAATGATGAACAGAGCTAAGGCGTGTGTCTCCAACTGTGATCTCTGGTTGTTTTCGCTCAAGTGTGTGATGAGGTGATGGCTGGAAAAGAACTTGTGTCTTCCGAGCATTAAGTGTGAGGCCAAGCGCATCATAGGCATAACTGAAGGCATCCACAGCCACTTGAAGATCTTCCTCTTTGTCGGTCACTAGGGCGTTGTCGTCAGCATATTGGAGCTCGAGTATAGCCATGTGAGTGGTCAATATTTTAGCCTTCAGTCGCCGTAAGTTGAACAGCTTGCCATCCATCCTGAACTGCATATCTATACCACGAGGTAATTTCTCCGACACCAGGTGTAGCACGGCGGTAATGAAAATCGAGAAGAGTGTTGGGGCTATGACACAGCCCTGCTTGACACCAGTTCTCACTACAACCTGACAGCGACCTGACCTGACCTGCCACATGACATATGTGTATAGCCCACATAACCCGCATCACACCAGGTCACATTGAAATTGATAAACGACGCGTTGTTGGTTGACGATCTGTGGCTTGATTTCTCGTACTTTAAGATCTCGGCCAACTTTGCGGCTAACAAATACTGGCTGGACAGTTGTCTGCACCTTCATGCTAAGATTCTTGAGCTCTTTCTTAACATAATTTGCTGATTCCTGATCTTTGGAAGGTATGACCACACGAACAATGGATATTGGTTCTTTGGGCGTCTGTGTGGGCTGCTTACCAACAATTCCTGATTGTAAGAAGGTGTTAACGGTAGAATTTACCATGCGATTACTTTCTGAAGCCTCAGTCAATGATACAAGCAAGTTCCGTGCCGTTCCCCAGGAGAAACCCGAGACCAGGGGCAGACCATCCAAATACTACTATCCCCTACTACAAAAAGAGAAGATCCCAGATTCCATTGTTCGTAGAATTCTACCGAAGACCATTGCAGATTCCGTGAGCCATACAGATTCCAGATTGGCACATTTATATGGGCTGCCAAAAACCCACAAAGAACAATTGGCTATGAGGCCTATATTATCAGCCACCGACACGTACAACTTTCTCCTTGCTAATTGGCTCGAAGAGAAATTGAAGCCCTTGTCCCTTAATCAGTGTACAGTTACTGATAATTTTGATTTCACAAAAGCGATTCACGAGCTGAAGATCAACAAGGGTGAAATCTTGGTTTCGTATGATGTCTCCTCGTTATTCACAAACGTGCCTTTGGACCAAACAATAGAGATCTTCGTTAAGAGAGCCTTTTCGAAAGATTGGTTCAATACTACCCACAATCTTGCCCTTACCAGAACAGATCTTATTGACCTCCTAAACGTAGCCACCAAAGGCCAACTATTTCAATTAAACGGAGCTCTATACGAAAAGACAGATGGCGTTGCTATGGGGTCCCCTCTCGGGCCCTTATTAGCAATTGTCTTCATGTCATCCATCAAAGATACCCTTGAGCGACAAAGAAAACTTCCATCCTATTATCGTCGATATGTTGATGATACACTCACTGTAATGCCTGATCTAGCAACAGGAAATACCTTCTTGCATACCCTCAACAGCGCCCACACTTCGGTCAAATTCACCATGGAGGTGGAGAAGAACAGCAAGCTTCCTTTCCTTGGCACCGAACTACTCAACCATGCACCTCGGATTGAAACCAAGATGTATGTGAAACCAACAAACACGGGTCTACTATTACACTACCAAAGCCATGTAGACAATCGCTACAAACGGAGCTTACTGAAAACTATGCTGGATCGCGCACACCGATTACCTTCCTCCTGAGCCCATTTCTCTGGTGAGTGTGATCGCCTAAATAAAGTTTTCGCACGGCTTCAATACCCGGAACGCGTGGTAAATTCTACCGTTAACACCTTCTTACAATCAAGAATTGTTGGTAAGCAGCCCACAAAGCCGCCCAAAGAACCAATATCCATTGTTCGTGTGGTCATACCTTTCAAAGATCAGGAATCAGCAAATTATGTTAAGAAAGAGCTCAAGAATCTTAGCATGAAGGTGCAGACAACTGTCCAGCCAGTATTTATTAGTCGCAAAGTTGGCCAAAATCTTAAAGTACGAGAAATCAAGCCACAGATCGTCAACCAACAACGCGTCGTTTATCAATTTCAATGTGACCTGGTGTGATGCGGGTTATGTGGGCTATACACGCGGAAACTTACACACACGCGTGGATGGGCATAAACGAAAGGCATCTTCAATATACAAACGCTACCACGAACGGCACAGCGAAGTCCCGAAAGACCTACTGAAACGTTTTAGCATTCTGAAAAAGTGTAGTAACAAGTTACGGTAAAGATGAATGGCAAGTTGGAGAGTATTGACGACAAACTGCATTAATTGTAGCCATGTCAAATTTGGAGTCCTAGAAGGTAATTAGAAAGCAGAAAAATACTTCGTTTTGAGAATCGAATCTAGTTCATGAGTATGAACAAAAGAATATTTTTGTAAGTATACCGTGAAAGGGACACTGGGATTATACTGTGGATGTACTCTGCAGTACATTATTAGAATATTCCGTAATTGAAGTTAAAGCAAATGAGGCCGTCATTGCAAGAAACAAAATCAAGCCTTTATCCCATAAAAAGTCCTACAAAACTGATTCGCCATATTTAACAATCAGTCCGCCATCGTAAATTAGCCACATGCTATCCCATCGTTCTTTGCTTGTTATTCTTCTGTCTCCTTTCATTTGGTAGAGAGGTCTTCATACCTTAAGGATCTCTCTTTTTTTTTCCATATTAGATTTGATAGCTAATAAATATATCAATTGCTGATACATTAACCTTTGAGCCCGTTTTACTCCTTCCTTTTGTGAAAATACTTTTCTTTAAATTTTTTCAGAAATTCCTTCCAAGTCATTTTAAAATTTGATTTCGGCTCCCTGCTATGTGTTTTGGGAAACATAAAATGCTCTGTGAAATTTAGCAGGCGTAGGTTTCTATTGAATATCATTAAGTTGGAAGAATGTCCTATAGATGGGAAAGCAGATCAACAATGATTTCTTATATTCACGCCCGCAGATTGGTGTACATTTGAGGACCTGAATCAATATGACATATTTCAGATGAAATGCTCCTCCATTCTCAATAATACTATCAACTGTTTAAGACGTCCAATAGTTACAGGGTTTTAAAGCGGAAAAGCAAATAGAATAAAAAGATACAACACAGCAATATTTGCAAGAACAAAGAAAATTTTATATAAGTGTTTATTAGATCTTAAGTTATGATTTTGAACGTGTAATGTATTAATGATATTTCCATTGTTGCTTTGCATTTCAATAATGTCGACGTCTTAATTTCATAAGTATGAGATGTTTGTCCATAAATATCCTGAAAATATTGTACCAAGTTCATTAATGAATCTATTTAAATTAAGGTATGTTTCATCTGGGTGTCCCATACCTCATTAATATCTGTTATGGGAATCCAAAAACGTTATATCCTCCATTACGCAAACAGTATATTGCTACTGAATAGATGCCAACTGTTAAAAAAAATGCCTGATAACTATCAAGGACCAAGGAATTAAAATGCACCTACCATTATTATAACAAAGGGGAAGTCTGGATTTATGGTAGGTGCAAGGCTATTTAACAAACTAATATAAATTTCACTCTAAGTCAACTGATAGTTTATGTGACATAAGTTAACCATAACAGGCAAATCTGTCAACAACAGGAGTCTGTCTGGCTGATTGTGACAATATTGAATACATATTGTTTCCATAGTATATAACCAAGTCAGCTGACGAGGTTATTGAATTTCTGAAGTTAAAAACAAGTGCTGACAGAGACATTGCCATACATTGCGTGCCTACATTCGCTATACCAAGTATCTCAACATTGCTTTGACTGTAGGACGCAACCACAGTTTAGTCGGATTTCTTTCCATGTCATTGGAAAGCATCACTTTGCAGTGATTAACTCTCTGATTAAGGCTCTTGAACACAACAGGTTTCTTGTTAGCTTTGTGTTTTCTTATACTTTTTCTAAAGCTTTGATTGCGACGACTAAAAATAGTACTGGGTTGCGAATAAGGTACGCAAACAGTTTTAATGGCATCAGTACCATAGACACCAGCGGGACCTTGATTTGTCTCTACGTCATTTGCGAGTCGAATCAAATCAGGAATGTAAAAGCGTTACAAATAGATCTGTGTAAGCCACAGGCGATTGATCGGCGACATTTCGTAGATGTTAACCAACCTTTTAAATACTGGCAAGTATACAGCCTCTAAATAAAAAAAAAGTGCGATCGAGCACCAGAATTTCTCCTTGAAGCATCCTCAGAATTTCTTGACTACTAAATAAATATCATGATGCAGACCAACAACTTGCCTGTATTATTGTAAACTATTCCCCATTTTCACTTCGTTGCACGTGCATTTGACTTTAACGGTAGTTCTTAGAAATGCTCAGTTTAGCGAAGGTTCAGTTTTGATCAGGGTATTCTCAGTTTCGCTCAAGATAATTCTCAAAGCTGCTTCAAAGTTCTCAAAGATCTCTACGAGGTGACAGGCTTCTTGATCGAGATCAGCGTTTCTGACCTAAAGGGCTATCCCCGCTCTCATGCAAAGCATTTATAACCTCAGCGCCTTGCGTTCGGCCGGAAGCAAATTATCTTTGGGCTTTGTAACTTCTATTTCTGAAAGGTCACTTTTAACCTCTTCTAAACAGCTTTTAAGGGCTACTGGTTTTTGTATTGGTGATATCCATGCAGATTTGACGTGGCAGGGATGGGTTTTTTTGTCCTCTCCTCGGAATATGTAAATCAAACGCATTCTCCTTGCGAACTGATCAAAGTCACACAATAGTTGTTGTCTGATCTTTTTTTGTCTTGTAGCGGGTGTTGGAACGAATTTAAGCCTTTTTGCCAGTAAATTATTCTGGTCGTTTGTAAGTTCTCTATTTGAGAGGTTTTTTATGTGCGTTTTGTTCGCCTATAGTTTGATAGTTGAACTTGTTTGGCAAGACCGCGGTTTCGATCCTAATCTTGTGGATCTCGTCAGTTGCCGATTCACTGAATAGACTGTTGCACCCGCACGCAATACAATGTCTAACCATGACGAGAACACGCTGTATCATTAAGAAAATGAATAAAAATGCCTCCAAACGTAGCTGTTTGCTTCGATTTTACTTGAAAGTTTTACCTGTGTGACCCGATAGCCTCGTTTCGAAACTTCCAAGTCCGCTGAGCTCTCGTACAGTGGGCGTAAATGCGATAAGGGCTATTGGACTTTCAATGTGGGCGGTAAATTGACGGCAATTGTCTTAGAAATTTGAAAACCGTATGAACCCGAAAAGATGCAAGTCTTACGATGACGCCTTTTGAAGGAAAAAGGCAAAGTTTTGAAATGGGAAACATCTACATCGAAATTGTCTACTTCATGAAAAAAGCGATAATATTTTAGAATCAAGCAAGAGCTTATATACCCTTACGCAAAACTGATCAATAGAAGGGTATTAATGCTCTGTACTTGGATGGGTGACTGTGGAAGCTCTCCGTGGACACTTCAAATTTATCAAAATCTTAGTTTAAAGACAAATCAACAATGAAAAGTATGCTAATAACGGACCGTAATATTTTTCGGAAATTGCAACGCTGTTTTTAAGTCGGTCAATTGAATTTCAAATATCTATATTACTTTGCGTTTTCATTTAATAAAATTACCCTGCTTCAGCTGCACGTCAAATCATGAATGTGAAGCTTTACGTAAGTGAACTCCAAATGAATAAGTAAACGTAGAAATTTTGAATTTACTTGTGTTTGATTTTTTAAATCAACTTTCTTTACGTTTTAAACAAAACTCCAAACAGTTTTAACTCGGCGTATGCTCGAGATTCGAAAAGCCTCATTCGGACTCAAAATAGGAATCTGAGTCATTGATTTGCCTTGCATTTTCCAGGAAAAGAAACGAATTTGCCTCCTATATACTCAAGTGAATTACCAACGTTTCTCGAACAAGGAAAATTATGCACACCACGACGACGACGACGACGACGACCGCAACGAAAACGTGGAAAAAATCTTATTGGCCGAACAATAGCTCAGCGTCTGGATTTTAAAAGATAGTGCATTTCTTAGCCGTCCTTTGCAAAACAACAACGTGAAATCACCAAAATTTGCGTCGTCTGCGAAACCGTGACGGCGAATCATTTTAATTTCTATGTAGAACTCAACGCTACTTTTATAAGTTATGATGAAGTTAAGTTGTGGCGCCGTATGAGATGGTAAACATATACAGCCATTTTCGAAATTCTAATCTTAAACACGTATAAATTAATTTTTTAATCGACGTCTTCCTTGGTATTGCCGTCCTGACTGCTTAAGTTCCCTAATAACTAAAAATTTCATTTACGCTGTATTAAAAGAACATTAACTCTTCAAAAAATGATATTCCATGAGCCGACAAATTCACTAATTAAAGTGGCTATTTGCTGCACTATTGATTTGCCGCAAGACATATGAATCATTGTTCAACCCTCTCTTAAACCGTAGTTCAAAGACGAATTGAAATTAGAAATGATTTTAACTGAATGGTGTGATTCATCAAATCAGTTTGAAAAGCTATGCCGAGCCTTTAATTGATGCCAATTTGGTAATCGTAGATCACTTCGCCTTCGAGTAATGCTCTCGCCGCAGCGAATTTGAAAAGCTGACATTTTGAGGGCAAGTCCTCAGTCGGAGGATGCTAGTTTTAGGCAAGAGTATTACGCTGCCGGAGCATGCATGAGCTAAGCAAGTGAAAGATCATTCTTATATTTCTCCGGTGATAGTCATTATAATCCATTAACTCATCCGCAGGCGAAAATCTTTTCATTAGTCGATAAGACTTTGCCATCTAATTAAGAGACACTGTGTTGTGTCAAATATCTACTTTAGCTTTGATTTTGATGGTCACAGCACCTGCCATGTATTGTAGGTCAAGTGTACTCCTTCATTGCGACTTATTCAAATGTAAATTATTACGAGTCGATTTTGAACCTGTACCATTGCCTTTATCTTAATTTGGCTGTTGTTGGATCCAATCCGTCAAAAAAAAAATCTTCATCCTCTTTTTTTTTTGACAATTTTTAACTGATTTACTCTATTTCAGCGTTGTCCACATTGCAGAGGCTTTTTATCGACAGAGTAATCGAGTGGAAAATCCTTTCACTGTTATCCAATTTTAAGGAATCATCTCGTGGTAAGATTATTAGTTTGCGTTTACACTACCAATACAGGGTTATTTGCTATCACGGTCTCTTCCGCCAGAATAAAGAATAAAGGGATAAAATGATTATAGTCGGCACTACTCTTAATGCGATGAACGTTAATATCATGAAAAATTTAGGGTAAAACTTTGAACTTTTCTTTTATATTAGGGCACTGATAGACAAGCTAAAGTCGCATCACAAGAACAATTCAGTCGTAAAAGTCCCACTAGTTTGCAAGAGTCCAAGCTAAGCAAAATTAAAGCACGACTTATTGCACCCAAACTCCCAAACCACCTCCTCCGTCTATAGTATGAGAAAAACTAGATTTCCTGGTGTGGAAAGTGCATTGTCTTTTAATGATTGGTAAATGAGTAAAAAAGTAATTTGCATGAATTCTAATTTCAGAGAGGAAGGTAACCTTTGCACCAGGACAGAAATTGTTCTAAATGAGAAATAGCAAACGATGAAAAAGTTTGTAAACGACTAGAGACAGGATCGATGTCATGGACATGTGCTTAAACTGTACAGACTTAACCAAAGACTTTGCCAGCAAGACAAGTCCACTTTCACTTTTCTACTGCACCGAAAGAGAAAATTTCAATTGGATCTTCAACGAAGGTGGGAGAGATTTTGGCTGGAATTTTCTTGTGGTTATCCGATCAATTGCATCTCCTTTTATCGTACTTTTAAACGCTCTAGCCATCTTTACCATGCAGAAAACCAACATTTCAAAAAAGAAGTGGACCATTTTGCTATCCAGCATGGCTGTAACAGATCTTCTCATTGGGGCATTAGGTATCCCGGCCACAGTCGCAGTTGATGTAATGATTGTCCACCAAATCTCTTTTCCGTACATTTGCCACTTAGACTGGGTCACTTTTTGCCTCAGAAATATCCTTTTAGCATGTTCAGTATACCATTTAACGGCTATTGCCTGGGAGAGATATGTGGCGACTCGGAGATGGATGGACTACCAAGTCATTGCCAGAAGAAGCCGTCTCAGAAGGTTGGCTTTTGCCACCTGGCTGTGGACGATTTTTACAGCATGCCCAGCTTTTGTTATGCATGATTTGGGAGTTGCCCGCAATGCTGTAAAATCCTGGATGTTGGGTGAACTCTTCGTTATTAATGGTTTTTTAATCCTTATTTTGTATTTCTATTTAATTGTGTTTTTAGAATGGCGGAAAAGCAAGATAGCTGACCTCGGTCGGTTAAATGTACTAGTTAGAAAAAAAGCAGAATATAAAACTGCTATAACGACAGCCTTATTAAGCTTTGTGGCCTTCCTTTCTTTTTTGCCAGCCGGAACTGCCTTTATACTTATAGATATTTTCCCCTTAATCCAAACAAACTCTTCCTTTATCTTCCGTTCAACAGAGGGTCTAGCACAACTTAACTCTCTGATGAATCCAATGCTCTACTGTTACAGAAATCCTCAGTTTTCGAAAGTTCTGTTAGAAATGCTAGGGATGAAAGAAAATGAAGACGTACAGCCAAGGCTAAAAAGAACGCGATACAACCGAGAAAAGGTTGCAAACTATTCACTGAAGGACCAACAAAGGATGCAAAAACGTAAGGACTTAGTCAAATCAAAGTCTTTCAACGAAGTCTTTCATCCCGATCCCAATAGAAAGATGGAAATATTACTGAAGAGGTCATTGTCTAGCCCGACCGTCCTCGTTGTGAGTCCTTAGATAACATTTCTCGATCAGAAACGAGAGGCACATTAATATTCAACAAAGGAAACAAGGTTGTGGAAACGGTAAAAATAAATAGGAAGTAGCAGAGCATTGACGATAAACTGCATTAACCATGTCAGATTTAGGGTCTTAGAAAGTAATTAGAAAGCAGGGGCTTTGAGTCAAGAAAATGTTTTTTTGGAGAATCGAATCTATAGTGAGCTTAGGCAGTAAGGACGACAACGGCGAGGAAAACGTCGATTAAAAGATGAATTTAAATCTATACCAAGAAATTTCGTGAATGGCTGGATGTGTTTGCTGTCCCTCGCGGCGCCACAGCTCAAATTCAGCACCAAGGATGTGAAGCAGGTTAAGTTCCAAATTTAAACTCAAATAATTTGCCTTCCGTGTTTCCATTCTTAGACAACGAAAATTTTGATGATTTGACGCTGTTGTAAGGCAGAGGACGGCTTAGAAATGTCACAAGGTTTTAAAATGCAAGTGCTTGACTATTATCCTGTGAATTAGGAGGCACTGACCGTAAATATCGATAATCCGCCGACACTTGCAAAATTTCGTAATTCGTTTTATTTTTTTCTAAAGGACCCTTTAAATAAGCCTTTTTCGAAAATTATATCAAAAAGTTCTATCGCGCTGTTTTTCTCCGAAAAATCGAGAAGCTCAAAATACGCCTAAATGGCCGTTTTTCCCCCGTAAAGCAATGAAAATTTATGCAACTTCGACAACTTCGTACGCTACAACCCGATGTTATCCTGCTTTTTAATTTGTATGTTAGCAGATGGTCCTTTCATCTCTTGGAAAATGTCAATTTTTTGTTATGCTGTTCCGTTTAAGTCTGAGTAGTGACCAGTTAAAATAAAGTACTTCGCGTCTCTTTCGCGGAGGTAAAATAAAGGTCAACTTCAGTGACCTATGCACAGGTCTGCCATATATACTTAAAATATTTGTATTCTAAATCCTCCAATTCTCTATCTTGGCCCGCCATAAGCGGCACGTCCAGGTTGAAAAGAGTTTGGGCTATTTTGTCAAAACTGTCATGCGAACCACTGAACAGCTGTCACGACCCGTTTAAAGGCCTTTGGAGAGGTCTCGTATCATATATTTATAAACAAAAATATATGTCATCTCAATCCTATTCCTATTCACTCCCCGATCCCCCAGTCCCCTACCCCACCTATGTGCTAACTTTGAATTTAAAGTGAGTGAAAACAAAATGTATTTGGGGTAAAGGACGGTCCATACCATTTTTACTCGGGCTTCTGGAGGAAAGCCCGAATCCGAAAATGCAAGCCATTTGGGTCGTCAAAAGGGGGGTCATTGTCCCAGGCGTTCCTTGCATAAACCGCGGAAACTGGGGACGAGAGTGCGACAACTTGTGTTATCCTGAGCTCGCTCTTCGTAAACAACGTAATTTACAGAATGCTGTGTTTGGTGAAGACCGCTCTGCAAAGATTCCTGTCTTATAAGCTCATCCCACATGCAAACGCACACGCCGTTCGTGGTAGGCCCACGCTTAATGATGTCGAGTGTTTTCGGAATGGGCCGGTCCACGAACTTCATTGCTTGAAAGCTAGCCAAATGTGGAAAGTTCATACTAGTTCTTACGAGATAACAAATGGGCCGTATGTGAGTTTAAACTACGAAGCTGGCAAAACTGTGACGGCCGATTTAAGAACAAACTATGATGCTGAGACGAACACCTCAGCTACGTTATAATCATCGATTCGGAAAAAGATGGCGCCGCTCGTAGCATTCTGGGAAAATATACCTCTTTTTAATGTAAACAAACATGGCCACTGTCAAACAATGTTGCGAGTTCAAGCTAAATGAAAATGACATTTATGGCGCCAAACTGAGCAAAGATATCGATTTCTTGAGGAAAGCGGAGGTGATAAGGTGGCTGAAATGTAGGGGATGTAGAAATATAAACAACCTCAGCTTGAAAGATCAGAAAACCAAGTGCGTTTCAAGTCACTTTGCAACATTGTTTCGTAGTTGTTAATTCGAAGAGAAATTCAACCATCAAGAAAATACGAATTTAACGGGGTTCTTATTGTTTATAACTATTAAGAATTCAGGTGTACATCAAATATGACTGGGATAAAAAGCTGTTGGTGGACCCAGAGGGCAAAATCTCAGAACAATGAAGGAAGGAAATGCGTAGCCAGTTTGAAAGTCTTACTCAAAGTTTACCGGACGGCGGGGGAAATCCCCTCAGACGACTAGACAACCTCATTACGACATGTTCCACCTGTGACCCATGCAACTGTTGAAGAGTTTTTCAAGCAGGCTAATGGCAAAATACATTTGACAGAGGGCTACGCTTTCTCCAAGAAGAAAAAATTCGAGACGTCGGGAAAACCAATGCGACTGAACTTGCTGCATGGCCATGATATGTTTTTATTGGAAGGACACCCTAGGCCAGCTATGAAGTAAGCTAAGGGTATTTGCCAAGGAAAAGGTGTATACTCTTGCTCCTTGCTACTCAACAAGGAAACTGGCAAAATCATTGCCGCAAAGGATAAGTCTTGCGCCGCTGGAAAACGTGGCTTTTGTAAACATATCGCGGCCTTGGCGTATAAGTTGGTGGAGGCAAAAATGTCTGGAGCAGCAGAGCTACAAAGTGCCCCTTTCTCCGGCCCAAAGAGGTTCCTAGTCTTGGTCCATCAAAGATGTCATCTGGAAAAGAGAACACAACAACTCTGGAGCCGAGATCAGAGATTTGGTTCAGTGAGCGAGTTGGAAAAGTCACCTCTTCAAAAGCACCTGCATTGATTGGACTGCAAGGAAAGAAAGAGTTTATGGAGACTTGGGACTGCATTCTCAACAAGGAAGAAAAGCCCAATAAGAACTTCAGAAACTTCCAAAGAGGAATTATTTTCAAATCTTATGCTGTTGAATGCTTCCAACTTGATGGTAGTGCTGAGGTTAGGGAATGTGGATTGTTTTACTTGAACGGGATAGACGGTTTGAAGCATCACCTGATCGGATATTCCATGGAGGGACAGGTAAGGGTTTAATGGATATGAAGAATGGAGCCAAAAGCGAGCTATCGGGACTTCGTTTACTAGAGGTAAAGACACGCGCAGAGAGACAAACAGAGCCACTGAATGCTGTTACGGGGGGTCACCTGTGTCAGGTCCAGCTTCAGCTAGAGTGCACACAGAGCAATTCCTACATTCTGCAATCTTTTGTTGCTGAGTCAAGAAAATCTAGGTATTTTTTGATAAGAAAAAATGATGGTTTTGTTAGTTGGTCAGTCCAGGTTTTCAGCGCAATTTATGAGCAAAGAGCACTTACAAATATTTGCCATGCCGACCGGTATGCAGAGCTTAAGGTTTTGACCAATAAAGTCCCAGACTTTGAAAACCTGTTAGTTCTTAGGCAGTGGGCCAATCATTTAGCACTAAGGTGTTGTGAAGTGAAGTTTCTGGATAGTTAGTAACATGTTTTTGAGATACATGGGTAGATTCAAGGTTCATTAAGATTTAGTTTCAGTAAATTGAAAAGTAAACTCTCTGTTAAAACCATCCCCTTTGATTATCCTGGGATCAATCTCAGTTGGATCACAACTTTGAATTTAAACCTACAAAAGTTTGTAGCAGTGTTCTATACCATTTGATTATTTTTATCAATTTGGAACCGGTAAGTGCATGCTTTAAGTGTCAGTACATCAAATAATCATTTGCAGTGAAGTCTACACAAAATTCCTTTCTTGTAATTATGTAGAGAAATAATTATTTAACATAAATGCTTATTTATCGATGCAAGTATTGGTCATTTCAAGCTATTTCTTCTTTTAATATTGTAAAAACCGTAAATAAATCTTCTAACCATAAATATTCATGTTTCTTACAAGCAATTCTTAATACTCTATACATATTTTCATTATTGACTGTTCACGGTGTTTCCTAATTTCATTTATAGTGAATGTCATGACAAGTCATGATTTATATGCCATACGACAGAAACAATTTCTGTTTCTTTTCAAGAATACCATGATTGTGTTTATTTTTGAAAATATGGTATAACTTTAACAAGTGATCAGCAGGGATTTGCTAAAGCAAAGGCATAGAAAAAACCAGGAAAGATTTATTACTCGACGTTTCGGGGTCATCGTGACTCCATTATCAAGAGACTAGTTTAAAAACATGCAAATAAGGAAAGGTACAAGAATAGCATAAATTAGACTGAACGGCTTAAACAAACACCTTGGCGCGGATGGAATCCGTTTGCACGTTCAGTGTTGGCTTACGCATGCGAATATACAACATTTCATTAACAAGGCAATCAAATTTGCCGTTACATTTCGTGATGACGTTGAATTGCTCGATCAAGCGTTCAGGCATTTCACTATTGTGCTGGAGGTGGTAGTGTTTGTAGATAGAAGATGATTTCCTTGTGTGCCCTTCTACGCGCTCGTGTAAGTGACCACGAGTATAGCCCACATACCCTGCATCACACAGGTTACATTTAAATTCATAAACGACACATTGTTGGTTAACGATAGGGGGCTTAATTTCGTGTTGCTTAAGCTGTTGATCGAGCTTAGGGCTAACGAACACTGGTTGGACAGTCACGCTTAACTTCGAGCTTAGACTGTTCAGTTGTTGTTTAACATGATTAGCTGACGACTGGTCCTTGAAGGGTAACATTAATCTCACAGTCTCCGATGGTACGTCTGGTGATGGACAGGGTTCTGCAGATGAAATCCTTCTCTCAACGAACCGCTTGATTGTAGTTTCAACCAGTGGCTTTGGGTATTTCAAGTTATGAAAAACCCCTCTAAGGCGGTCACATTCCTCGGAGAAGAAAGACCAGTTAGAAGATAATCGATAAGCGCGATCCACCATGGTGTTAACTTTAACTAGGGACTTCAAATACCCAACCAACCAGTTATTCAAATACCCAACCAACCAGTTATTCATCCAAAACTCATGAAATACATTCACCACCACAACTAGAGAAAAGAAGGAAAAGGTTAAATAAAAAACATAATTATACTGCTATTCCCCTAGAAATAATTTGTTTCCATCTGTGATGAAAATTCTGAAATCGATATTGAGAAATAAAAAATAGAGTTGGAGGTTAGTGGATGACTTAAAAGCCATAAGTATTTTAAACATCAAAATTAGTTCTCTCCCAGGTGATAACAACCTATTCAATTAAAGCTTTGCATGCCGTCACCACTGAGTTGGCAAATTTATTAAGTCAATCGTGGATAAAATTTCATCAGAGCTTACTCCTCTTTTGAGTCATCCTCTAACTCTCCATCATTTCTAATAAGAGGTGGTAAAAAAGCAGTGAGCCAGCAGCACACTTTCCACAATTTGGATACCAGGTGTGAGTAGCGAAGAGGAATATTCTTTCTCAGAATTCTGAACACCTTGACTCGTCTTATGCCTCTCTCTTCATGAACCCTCACTTGTGAGGTTCTCCTATTGAGAATGTCTACTTCCTCAGAAAACTGTTTCCTTTCCTCCAACTTGATAGGTGCTTCTACCCTGACCCCGTAGTTATCCAGAATGTGTTGTATTATGAAACCCTTGTCAGCAAGCCATCTGTCCCTCTCATGTGCCAGGGAAAGTATTCCACTATCAGATAAAATTTCTTCATCAGACTTATTGCCAGGATATATATCTGACACAAAGACTGGTAGTATTAGTGGTGATAGGGCAATCGAACCTTTACCTGTGTTATGGCCCTTGTATTCTGACCAAGTGGCACTCTGTTGAATGACTTGAGAAGGCTTCTCTATATTTAGTTCTGTACAATCAATAATTAAACCGCCTCCCGGTTAGCTACCGCCTCCCGGGTAGCTCAATGGATATAGCGCAGGACTGTTGTGCGGGAGGTCGAGGGTTCGAGCCACGGCCGGACCAACACTTAGGGTCTTAAAATAATTGAGAAGAATTTGCTACCTTTCTATAACATAAAGAAATGGTTAGATATTCTAGTCTTCTCGGATAGGGACGAATAAATGGAGGTCCCGTCTCCTGCAGGGTTGGGGTAGGAGACGTTAATTTCCCACACACGAGATTACTGTGTGATGGATGTCCTCCCCTGGGGTGGGATAGGTGGGAGGGTGGATTAGCACGAATGGTTCCTATGTTCCTTTCTAGTCCTTCCCCACTGCAAAACTTAATGCAGTGAAAATGGACTAAATTAAATTAAATTAAATAAACATCTTCATAATCTGGCTTGAAACATTTCGGTAGGTTTCGTTTCAAGAATTCCCGGTCAGGTAGGAAGCTAAGCTTTTCCATACAATCAAAAATACGATCAATCCAGGTGCCAAATATTTCTGAAACCTCTTGCTGAGAAACGTTAAAACGATTGGCGTGGTCATTCTCTAGTAATCCGAGACGTAATCTCGTGATTGTCAAAAAAATTCATCAAAAAGAGACAGCTTTCGAGGTTTTCCTCTAGATAAGTGTAGGAGGGATCTTTGGATAACTTTTCATATCCTTTGTAGTAACTCAGGGAATAGCCAGGTCTTGGTTTTACAAAATTGAACAAAGCAATAAAGATCTGGTAGTCAGGTAATCCTGTATAAAATCTCATGTCGCGCCAGAAGCCATAACCCTAGTAACTCCAAACCTTTCCACTTCTCTGCGCTCTTCTAGTTCTCTTACACGCTTTGATAAACGGTCGATCTCCTTCTGGCATCCACATTGCCACAGCACCAACCTCTGTGGCACACTCGTTAGTAGCAGCGGTAGTAGAACTGGACTCTACAACTACTGGTACAGTTTCCGAGGAATTTCTCTGGTTCTCCTTGTCATTTGATGTTTTCTCTTCCAGGAGATGAGAGATATCAATTGGCCTCACAATTTCGTTCGATTTTGGGTCAAGACTGGGAAAAATGGCGGGGATATTATGGATCCGTACCTTTTCCCCGGAGCGAAAATGTGCACTGCACACGCGATCTTTTTTATCCGCTTGTAGCAATTTATCCTCAAATTTATGGTAGAAACCCACTTCCTTTTTATGCTCTCGTCCTTCGGAAAGTGGTGAAACGAACGGGTCAGAACCTAACTTTTGTGGGGACAACCACTAACAACGCATTTAAAAGGCATATTTTACAAGCCTCACGTAACACCTTCCTGGTATTGCGAAACTGTTTGTCTACATTAAAAGTGGTACATTTTCCCAGAGTGCTACGCGCGGCGCCATCTTTTTCCGTATCGAGGATTGTACTCGTGTTTGGGGCAATTGCCATGGCTATAAAAGAAGCCCGAGTGAACGCTCCTCGAGCGTCTAGTTTTATTAAAGGCGGAGGGGGGTTGGGACTGGAAGATTTTGAAAACAAGACACTGATTCTGGAAAATATTGCATACAAAGAACTCTCCTTCAAAATAAGCTTGTGAACAAAACAAAGTAAAAAAGAACCAAAACGAAAACACTGTTTGCTAGTAAGCAAGAAAATGAAGAAAAAGCAAGACAAAAATATCCATGCGGATGTATTTGCGGCACGTGATCACTTAGATGCAAAGATTGCGAGACATCAATCTGGGTCAATTTTTTAGTTCAATTAGTTCCTTCACTTCTTGCCTCTTTTCATTTGAAACATTCAATAAAAACTCAATAGACAACCAGAGGAGGCTTTATATGCAAGACATGGATCCAGTTCCCCCCAAAAAATTTCACAAACCCGAGAAACTTAACGTTACACTTAGAAAATGCCGTAGCCGTATGAAAAGGCCGGTGGCTGAGCACGGCAGCAAGACACAGGAAAATTAGCGAAGAACACCAAAGTTATTTGCCTTCAAACGCCCATTTGGAAGGCAAGCTGTCATCGAAGTATTATCTCAGGTTTACTGGGCAGTTTAATGGGAAATGGTAGGGTTTTTCAATGGTTTGCATTGAAAGCGAGCTAAGGCTAGTCGAATTGTTTACAATTCCTGGTGAAACAAAATCTCTTCGAAAGGTCAAATTGGGTCAACTTACATGGGGCCGCTCGCCTCAGAAATAACTTTTTCCAAGAAAAAAATTATATCACGTTTAAAAACAGCTCTTGTACTCGCTAGAATTTAATTTTGAAAGAATTCTACATAATACCGAGTATGTTTTGAAATGTTTGAAAACGGTATGGAATTTTTGATTTTCAGAGTCTAGAAATTTCGGTTCTCTTCGCTTGCTCTCCAGGAATTCGAGATTACTATTGTAAGTCTAAAATATCATCGAGGCAGCTTAGAAATACCTCCTTAATAAATTATAAACTAAGAATAACCACAATTTGCTTTGCGCCTTCACGCGAGTTCGATTTTCTGATCATGCAATTTGACCTCATTTCTGTGATTTTTCGGCTTCACGGGTGGTCAACGGTTTTTCGTAATTTTCTCAAAAATGTAAAAACTCTAGAACCTGAAACTTTTATCACGATTCTTAGCATACTATAGGCTATCTCTGGACGAAATATTGAGGGTCCATTTTTCAGACCTTGTGCCGCCCTTCACGCGGTGCTTAGGTAGAGTCACTCTTAAAATGCTCTCTAAAATTTATCAGGCGTATATAGGTTTCATTTTGAATGTTATTAAGGAAGAAAACGTCGCTTAGCCACGAATTGGTGTAAGTTTAAGGACCTGAACTAATATAAATTTGGTGGAGGGTAGAATGCGTAGTGTTGTTCTTGCGCCGGCTAATTATGATTTAAAAGAAGCTGCTCTTTAAGAAATAATTGTTATGGTGATTATTTGTATCATTTTTGGTAAATTCTGAGCTAATCAAACATTGATATAAAAAGATGAATAGATACAAGAACTAAGATAGAAACTTAAATCTTCAGAAGCAGTCACAGAGAGGCTCCCTCGAGAGACTAATTCCCATGAAGTTTCCCTGGAACACCTGAAGAATCGTTCCGGAGCTTTGGACGAGATCTGCAAGCACCTTGAGGCTTTTGAAAGTATTTTGACTTGTTTGAGTAAAATTGAAGACCCTGACGATAGCTCGCGTAAAATATCAGAGAACGGCGTCCCCAGAGAAACAGATTTTACTGGACAGTTACGAGAAGGACGAGGACATTGATGGAAATGATCGGAACGAAAAATCGCATGGGAAACATTTTGACAGCGGAATTGGATCACGGAATTCCTCATTTTATCATGAAAATGCTTATACAGCAGACGAGTAAGGGATACTACAGGAATAAAATTCCTAATGAGAGGTTTTTTTAACAAGACAAAGAAAATCCACCTCCTTGTTTTGTAAGATGGCCAAACGAAAGGACCAATGTAAGGTTTTGCTACTTAGATCTTATCCCGATTACGATTTAATATAATTGTATAGTATACCAAATTAACTTAACTTTAGGCATGATAATTTATTAGTTAATTGAAAAAAAGCAATGAATACTTAATGTGGTGTGGACCAAAGGAATGTCATTTAGAGATGTTCTTTATTACTTTTGGTGTTTTATTGGACTCATCAAGTCTTGAAAATATGCAAATTGTCAACGCTTATAATTACCAATGTTTTCAATAGCATTTTATCGATTGGTGTCAATTTCCAGTTGACAATCATGTCCTCAAGATCTTGCTCACCCTTGGTACAGATAAAGAATATTAAGGAACATGTGCATCGCGATATACATTTGTACACCAAAAGAAGCATTTTTAGAAGATTTTTAACTCCCTGCGCGGAAAATTAGTGTCATGTTACATGTTTAATTATAAAGGAGAGGCAGCAGCCCTACGGTCAGTATGCCGGACTCCAGGTCAGTAAACCTGGTCGACTAATTGTGTCATCTTGCGCAAAATACTTTATCCTGACAATGCTTATCTCCTCCCTAGGGTGTAATTAGGTATCAGGGAATAGTCAGGGTAGCATATGAAATGCTGCCCAGGGGTTACCTTGCAATGGAATGGCATCCCACCCAGTGTAGACTATTAGGTGTCGACAAAAATGTTATCTTACTGACTTTTAAGTTAAAACAATTAAAAAAAAGTGCTCATCCGAAATTTGGACTGTTTGACAATAACTAGTCAAATTATGAACAGTTTCATCTTTTTCCACAGAAAGTATTTAGTAAAAGAATCACAACAGAAAAGAAAACTCAGTTTGGGTGAGTAGCAACAAAAATTTTAACACAAATTGCAAAAAAATCAGATGATTTAACAAATATCTAGTTTTTCCGCATTTAGATATTTCATTGTCAGTCTTTTTAAGTTACTTTCAGCATTTGCGTCAGCTTCATTACCTTTTTCCAAACCAAACAACACTATCTTATAAGGCAGAAGAAGAAGGAAGCCCCCATCACATAACCATTGATAACGAAGCCCAGTGCTAGATGACCTTGGATGACCAATAGAAAACATACCAACATGTGAAGACATCAAACAAAAAGGTACGAGAGTGTGCATAAAATAATCATAACAAGTAGATTCCATGTTGTTGTGCATCCATTAGGAATTATTTAGTAAACGCACACTCTTCAGTTGCTTACTATATTCTGTCTTTATTCATTGATCAAGTGTCTTATAAGCTAGTACAATAGTCTTACTTGATAACAGTACTTTCACATTATTCAGTAATCTTACAGTAATATCACTAACATCAGTACAAGTACTTTTACTATGTTCTCAATACACTACAAGGGGCAAAAGAGTTGCTCACATTAGGTGCAGTTGAGTATGTCACTGATATCCTTATCACATAGAGTGGAGATTTTCTTCGCAATTACTGACATTTCCACCCCGGGCAGTCTGAGACTTACTGACAAAGTTGAAGTGAGTTGGAAACTCGGAGAAGCGGGAAAGTTGTCCATAACCTCAAGACCAGCCAGCCCGCCAGTTGTACTATTGCATTAGAATAATATAAAGTCATATACCTGCCAAAATGTACCCTATGTAATGGCTACCCCGACTCTCACTAAAACACCATCATCTCTATAAAGAAAAGAACAAGAGAATTGAAGCAAACAATTTAAATCTGATGATCTTACAAGTACAGTTAACGTTGAACCTCGACTATCCAGACTTCAACTGTCTGAGTTTTTCGATTAGTCAGCCCAGTCCCCACGAGTCCACATGATCCAGGTTTGACTGTGTATAGTTTTATTCAATGTTGACTGTTCAATACATTTTTTTTTGTTGAGGGCCATTGATTTATCAGTTCACACTGTTATATGCATCCTTGTCTAAAACAGTTCATCATCCTCATCAAGAAGTTGACAAAATTAGCTTACAAAGAAAGGCAACGTACTCGATAGGATTGGATGTTGTCTCTGCATGAAATAAGAAGCAATATGAACTGATTGCGCTCACAACCACTTCATGCAAATTTCAGCCAGTCCTGCAGAAAAGGGGGAGGTAATTATAAATAATTTCTACTTACTATGAAGAGGTTCATTTATTCAATATAATTTTCCTATAGATTTTTTAGTGATTGTGCCTCTCTCAGGCAACCCTTAATACATGCATGTACATGTACATGCAATCATTATGATATTAAAGGATCAATGACCTGGAACTAATTGAAAGACTGAGTGGTTAACTTCTCCTTGGGTGACAGTGAACTTTTGTTGACTCCTATTTTTCTAACCCCTGTCCACACACACACAACGCTGTTAATGGAATAATTTCGTAAGTGGCTCCGATAAAGAGTTTTCGTGCTGAGAATTCGAACAACATAGTTTCAAAATGATAGCGCCATAAAATTTCTTTTTTGTTGAAAGAACTGTTGACTTTGAAATTAAAATGCGTTCTAGAGACAAGACCAGATTAAGTTTGAAACCCGTACTGGAATAGCGGATCGTGGGTGGAAATCTATCGTATTTAGCAATTGTTTTATTATACTTGTAACGCGTCGTTTATGTCTCACGATGGTGCTATAATTACGTGTATATTCTTTTGGAAATGTTATTTGCGTGACAAGCCAGCGTATTTGCTCGACATATCTATAAACGACCTAAAACATGCTGCCAAACAAAATTCATTTTAGTGAGACGTCAAAATCTATAAACATGTACAAGTCACGTTTGACTGATTTATGCACCATACCTTAATCTTTTAAAATCCCTCTGTGCCATAAGGCTTGGACGTCTCCCCTCCACTGATTTATACACAACTCTTTCAAATTTGCTTATTATTCAAGCTGCTGCAAAATTCTTTTATTGCAACTTGTAAACTAAAACGGTCCACTCTTGCTCGCTTATTCTACCTCATATAACTAAAGATGTTTGACTGAGTTCTGCAGAACAGAACGATGGACAATGTTTTAAGCAATGATCTCGATCTCCGATGACTATGTTGACTAAATGAAACATTTTAACTTTCTTTGCCTTTCAGGAATTTATACAACTCCGAAGCCAAGTTCCGCAAGTATTGCTCATGTGACCAAATGTTGCAATAATCTTATTGCATGAACAACCACGACATGGAGACAATTTTTAGTCAAATTTCTAGATCCAATATAATTATACTGTTTCGCATAATTGGTTTCTATATCGGACTGTCAGGCAAATTATGTCGCTGAAAGCCAAACAGGAAAGGATTATTTTCTTTCATATGCATTTGCAATTTTTTGTGGGGGTGAGCTTAGAAGTGGGAATGCATGTGTACGTATATTTTTGTCGTCGACATAATTTTTAACTATAACTATACCTTTTGTTTTGGTTGAGAGTAAGAGCCGAGAGATATTTTCACTTGAGCTGGCTAGAATGTGCAAAAACTGTGTTCATAATCTGCCTGACATACAAATGTATTTTTACAAATCGCATACGTATTTGTCGAGTAACAGGTGGCTAGCTTATAAGATAATCATTTTATGCAAAGGAAATGTTTAACGAGAGCGAGGTCTAGTAAATTGAATATTTATTACCGCATAAAAATTATGGGATCCAGTATCTGTTCGAGGCTAAGAAAATGGAGAAAAAGTTTCTCTTCGAAAAAGACTGAAGATAAAGAGATTTTGAATGTCAATGAAATTGTTGTCGATGGAGAAGAATCGGCCAAAGAACAGCTCAACGAGATTTTACAAGGGGAAGATGTTGAAGAGATTAAAGTTGCTTCGTACACCAAAGAAGATCTAGGAGAGCTGATAGAAGATCTAAAGAAACAGTTAGCAAAGCATCGGTGCAATAAACCTGAGAAGGAAAAGTTATTGCTTGAGTTAGGTCACGCTCACTATAAACTATGCAAGTTCCCTGCTGCCAAAGATTACTACGCGCAGTATTTTAGTCTGGTTAAACGACAACGTTCGTTACTTCGTTTGCAAAGAGCTTACTGCAACCTTGGATGTGTTTACAAGAGGCTTGGGGATATTGAAAAAGCCGTAGAGTATTTTGAAAGTGGTCTAGCGATTTCTGAAGAGTTACATGACAAAAGTTGTCAAGCGAGGATGTACAATAATCTCGGAAACATCTGTGAGATGCAGCAAGACTTTGAAGGTGCCATTTATTATCAGTTAGAAAGGCGAAAGATTTCCGAGAGTTTAAAGGATGGTAACAGCGTGTCGAAGGCCGATGCGAGCATTGCTAACGCATACCATTGCTTGGGAAATTTGAGGGCAAGCATCGCTTATTATGAAAGAGTTGTGCTTTGGTTGAGGAGAAAATTAGGTAAGTGATGAGTTTCTGTAAGCTGCAAGTGGAAACAATATTCGGACATTGAGACATTTTAAGGGAGAAAAAATGGTTATAAAACTCCTGAATACAGATCAGTATTGTAAATTACCATCATTTTAAGAGGGTCTAAAAAAAGCGTAAGATTGACAACTTACCGCGGAATTCCTCATTAAGTCGGCGAAAGGGGTACATTGTCCTCTAAAAAATCTTCAATCCTTATTATTATTATTATTAAAAAACAAACATTTTTACCTCCCCCCTTCCTCCCCCCCCTCATTACGATGTTGTTGCTGCTTTGTTTTGTTATGATGTGTAAGAGATTTGATATAGACAAACCAACATTGCTTTGAGTCAGGATTAGGGAAAGTAAGCAGAGTAAATTCAGTTTTAAGCACAGCTGGCCTAACTTCATTGTGAACTTTTGCCCTTTCAGTGAGAGAATGTCTGCCACTCAGCAGATTCTTCCTCCCTCCTTCCTTCTCCCACATCCTCCGACTCCCTCCTTCCTTCTCCCACATCCTCCTCCTCTTCAGACTCCCTCCTTCCTTCTCCCACATCATCCTCCTTCTCAGACTCCCTCCTTCCTTCTCCCACATCCTCCTCCTCCTCAGATTCCCTCCTTCCTTCTCCCACATCTTCCTCCTCCTCAGACTCCCTCCTTCCTTTTCCCACATCCTCCTCTTCCTCAGAAGTTTATCGAAATGTGGCAGCAAATGAACGAATGCCTTGTCCTAGAGTGTAATACCACCGCACATTTTTTTGCGTTCGCTCACCCCGGTATGGTAAATTGGCACAATATAGCGAAATAATTATGTGTGATACTTTTCACTTGGTTCCAGTTTATCAGGAGAGACAAAGAAGTAGATGGGATCTTGTGTCACAGTTGCCAATTGAAGACGAGCAGTGGGTGTAGCGGGATATATGGGAGACAAAAAAACTACAAGCGGTCAAAATTTGCAGTTTGAAATGGCTTGAATTTGGTTTGCACCAAAAGCAAACACGAGTGTTCTCATAAGGTTAAGCTGATACTTTTCGTTAGTCTACGTGATGCCACTCAAGCACGCCATATTTATTCTTTCCTATTACGGTTACAGGTGGATATACGCGTAGATGTAAGAAAAAACGTTTGTGATCAACTCAGAATTTACTAACAATGGTACAAAAAATCCCCATAACAATTATTTATTAAAGTGCACCTATTTGAAATTATTATCCAAGCAAGAAAAGTTCTAAGCATTCCCCTGTCCGTTACATTTATATTAGTTCAGGTCCTAAATTTAAAACTTACGCCAATTTGTTGCCGTGATATTCTTCGTGCTTAATGATATTCAAAAGAAAACCTACGCCTGCAGAATTTCACAGCGCATTTCGTTTTCCAAAACACAAAGGAGAGAGCCAAAATTAAATTAAATTGGAAGGAATTTGTGGACAAATGTAAAGAAGGATTCTCATAAAAGTAAGGTAAAACGGAATCAACGGTAACACTATGCGCAATTCATCTGTCAATTAGATATCATATTTAAGTTGTGAAAACAGAAAAATCATTAAGGTATGAAGACTTCTTTCTACTGACCAAATGAAAAATGTCAGAAAGAGAACGAATAAATTTCTCCAGTGCCTTTGCCTTGCCTTTAAACTCGTGGATATGTAAAGCACAGGGACGGGTAATGTGGGATTCCATATGCAAATTTCTTGGCGTTTGCATGACTCTAGGAGTCTGGGGATAGCATGCATCTTATTGACAATGGCAGACTGAATGTTAAATATGGCGAATCAATTTTTAATGACTTTTTATGGGGATAACGGCTTGATGGTCAAATGGCAAAATGGTCCACCTCTTCTCTGAAATGTTGGTTTCCTGCACGGTAAGGATAGTTAGAGTACGATAAAAAGAGATGCAACAGAACGGCTGACGAAAAGGAAATTCCAGCCATAATTTCCCCCGTCCTTCGTTGAAGATCCAATTTAAATTTTCTCTTTCCGTGCAATAGAAAAGTAAAATTGGATTTGTCATGCTGACAGAGTCTTTGGTTAATTCTGCACGGTTTAAGCACATGTCCATGGAATCAATCCTGTCTCTAGTCATCCACAGACTTTTATAGTTAGCTATTTTTCATTTGGAACATTTTCTTTTCAGGTGCAAAGGTTGCCTTACTTGCTGAAAATGTAATTCGTGCAAATTACTTTATTTGTATAACAATCATTAGATAGACAATGCGCAGACTTTTCTGCTTCACGAAATATAGTTTTTCTCATATCATAAAAGGGGTAGTTTCGGTGCTATGAATCGTTCTTTAACTTTGCTTCATTTTGGCAGAATTTTTACGAATGAATTGTTCTTGACGCAGTGTGATGCGACTTTAGCCGGTGCATCAGTGCCCTCATATCAAAGAAAAGTTAATAGGTTTCCCTACAAGACTATAATCTTTTTATCCCTTTATAAGTAGTTCCGACTATAATCTTTTTATCCCTTTATTGGCTTACTTCTGGTGGAGGAGACTGTGATAACAAATGACCCTTTATGTAGTGTAAACGCAAACTAAAAATCTTACCATATCATCCCGTAAAAATATAATAACAGTGAAAGGATTTTCCAATCGATTACGATGTGGACAACACTAAAATAATTGTGATCAGTTAGAAGTTGTCGAAAAAAAAAAAAAAACAAGGTTTTTTTTCTTGATGGGTTGGATCCAACATCAGCCAAGTTAAGAGAAACGCAATGATACAGGTTTTAAATCGACTGTTAGGTAACGATTTACATTTGAGTAAGTCGCAGTGAAGGAGTACAGTTGACCTACAATACAATGCAGATGTCGTGGCCGCTAGTATCATAGCTAAAGTATATCATGATGAGAAGCAGTCGAGGCGGTAAAGGCTCATCGACTAATGAAAATGTCTTTTTAAATTTGAAGCACAATTGGCTTGCTTGATTGCGCCAATTAATACTGCTAATACTACAAATTTCCACGACAATTATTGAATTTATCGGCTCAGCGAACTTGAACTTTTCGGACACAGATTCAAAGGATCTTATGGTCCATTCAATATAATTTTTGTCAGGTTTAATCAATTTTTTTCTAACTACAGTGTAAATGAAATTACAAGTTAGTTCGAGAAACGTTCGTCACTCACTCAGTTGAATATGTAAGAGGAAAGTTCGATTCATTTCTACCACAAGCAAAGTAAATGAATCCCTCGGATTCCTATTTTGAGTCCGAATAAGGCTTTTCGAATTTGGAGCATACACTGTTTTGTTCAAAGCGTAAATTAAGTTGATTAAAAAAATTAGAACATCAAGTAAATTGAGAATTTCTACGTTTACTTATCCATTTGGAGGTCATTTACGTAAAGCTTCACATTATTGATTTGACGTGTAGCTGAACCAGGGTAAATTTATTGGATAGAAACGCAAAACATTATAGATATTTGAAATTCTATTGATGGACTTAAAAACAGCGTTGCAAATTCCGAAAAAGGTTGCGGTCCTTTAGTTGCATACTTTTCACTGTTGGTTCGTCTTTAAACCAAGATTTTGATAAATACGAAGGGCTCGCAACACGAAGAGTTTTACGTAGGATGCATGATCCTCGCAGTAGAGAGCGCTATTTATGCAATGGCGAAAATCAGACCTGAAAAAAATGAGGCCTATACGGGATTCGAACCACGGACCTCTACGATACTAGTGCAGCGCTCTACCAATTGAGCTAACAAGCCAACTGGGAGCAGGCCGTTAAGTCGATTCGCAATAAACCCGTGATGATAAATCAGATACGCTGAATATATGAAGTTCATATATTTTGAACTGCGGTTATAGATACGTATGATGCACGATCGTCGCAGTAGATAGCGCTATCTATGCAATAGCGAAAATCAGACCTGAAAAAAATCAGACCTGTATGAGATTCGAACCACTGACCTCTGCGATACTAGTGCAGCGCTCTACCAATTGAGCTAACAAACCAACTGGGAGCAGGCCGTTAAGTTGATTCGTAATAAACCCGTGATGATAAATCAGATACGAAGAGTTTTCACAGTCAGTCATCGAAGCACAGAGCCTTAGTACACTTCCACTGCTCAGTTGTGCGTAAGGGTATATCGTTTGGAGCTTTAAGCTTGCCTGATCCCAAATGGTGTTGTTTTTTTCATAAAGTAGTCAATTAAGATGTGGATGTCATCCATTTCGAAACTTTTCTTCTTTTCATCTAAAAGGCTTCATCGCAAGATTTTTATCTTTCTCAAATTTCTTACAATAGACAACTCCTCGGCAATTAACCGCCCACGTTGAAATTCCAAATGAAATTTGCCCTTTCTACGAAAGAGAAAACTAAAATCGAACTTATCTTGCCAGAAATGAAAAGGAAAGAATACCAATAACTCTCTCATAATCATAAACCAGCTGCTATTTCTTTGGAAAGGTCATGTACTCTCCTGGTACAAAGGCTTGGGTCAATCATTTCCATTTACCATAGTCACTGAAGCACAACTCATGCAAATAAACCCATTACGCTCTTGAAAGTACGGTAGAAAATTATTTATTTGACTACCAATTTAATAAAACTTTTAGAAAAATAGAAAACTCCAAAAGAGGGTTATGTCAGATGTTTTCTAAAGAAACAATAAATGTTCTATTGCTGAAATGAAGTTTAGAGTTTAGAGAGAAGGCAAAGGAATTGTGTGAGAATCGACTAAAGAGGTAATTACTTACCTGAGTTAGCTCAATGGATAGAGCGCTGGACTGTTGTGCGAGAGGTCGAGGGTTCGAGCCCCGGCCGGACCAACACTCAAGGTCTTTAAATAATTGAGAAGAATATGCTACCTTTCTATACCATCAAGAAATGGTCAGATATTCTAGTCTTCTCGGATAGGGACGAATAAATGGAGGTCCCGTCTCCTGCAGGGTTGGGGGTAGGAGACGTTAGTTTCCTACGCACGAGATTACTGTGTGATGGATGTCCTCCCCTGGGGTGGGATGCGTGGGTTTATTTGGAGCTTAAACCTCGTAGGGGACCCATGTCCTATTGTTTCTGCTCCAGGACTTGGTACAAATCATTAAATAAATAAAAAAAAAAATAGAGTATGGGGCGCACTGGAGAAGAACTTCACAAGTTCACTGAACAATGCAGTGCAGGTTACTTGGCCGCTAGTATTACAATTAGCGGATGTAAGCAGCAGTGCAATGTCACTGAGATGCCTTCAAGAAAAGAGAGGACACTTAGAGGTGTAATGGACTTAAATTGGCATCAAGGGAAAAGACAAAATCAGAAACTTTTCTAATGACATAAATTGTGCTATGCAAAAAAAAAAATCGCCGCACTGGAGATAAAAAAATTTCTTTACTATTTTTTCTTCTTTTGTTTTTAAGTACTTCACCTAGTAATTCACTAAGTTATTCACCTTTTAGCTCACATAACAAGGGGTAGGAATCTCAACTAAAATTTATATTCATTGCGTTACCTGTAGGCTGAACTCAGGATTACCAGGAAATACCCCCAGCAGGTGGTTGAACTAACCTTTACATCCAGAAAAAACTTATAAGCATTCCTATGCAGCCATTTTCGAAATTCTAGTTAAAAAATAGAAATTCATTTTTTATTCGACGTCTTCCTTGGTGTTGCCGTCCTGACTGCTTAGGGTCCCAATTTTGTTCTGTAAAGCGCAGTTTTCATCAGAGAAGTTTAATTTATAAAGTCCATTTATAACTAAACGGGATTATCACAATAAGTGAAACAAGAAACTTATTTATTCTAACAACTCCCCAAACGATCGCAAAATGAAATAACTATGATCTAGTCAATGAAAGTAATAATACCTTGAAAGACCCTGAGTATAAAAGGGTTCCATCTTGAGGCACACATGCATAAGACATGTTTCTCATTTGAGCAGAAATCATTGCATAAAGGAGTTTTATTACACGACTCGGGCAGTCAGAGGGCCAATAACTAAAATCAACCAATCAAAATGCTCTATTGCCGGTCATTATTCTCTCAGTATAGGACCGGGCACTGTCCCGAATGGTCCCGAATGATACCGCACTTGTGTCCCTTTGAACTTCAGTCGTATAATAAATCTCTTATTAACCAAGCTTGCTCGGGACCATACTAGAAGAATATCGGCCCTCGGTCTTTTTTGAACAATTTTTAAATTTTTTTAATAATTTTTTAAATATAGACTAGTGAGCAGCAATTCTGCGAACAGTAGTTGTAAAACTATTTTATTTTCCAACGCGTTTCGTCTAACTGTCGTAGACTTCTTCACGGTTTTAGCTAAAACCGTGGCCCCCCCCAAAATATTTTTCTCACCTTGCCTTACAACTATCAAATTTTTCACAGATTTTTCACAACTTCGCCTGTTCCTGTTCGTAAGTCCGGCCAAGCCTTTACGGTCATCGGCCCCTGTAACTTTGGCTTATAAATACAGGCATTTAGTTATACTTGTAAAACTCCCTGAAGAAGTCTACGACAGTTAGACGAAACGCGTAGGAAAATACAAGAAGTTTTACAACTACTGATCGCAGAAGTGCTGCTCACTATATTGAAAAAATCTGTCAAGACCTCGGGCCGATATTTTCCCAGTACGGCCCTCGCGCTTGGTTAATAAGATATATATATCGTTAGACAGTAAATAGTTCAAGGACAATGAATAAATCTTCTAATTTACTATTTTCGCTGGAATTCCAAAAAAACGCTATAAATATTTTTGTCACACATATCAATTAAAGCTTAAAATTCCTATTTCTATTAATAAAAAAAATTAATATTATTTCTAAAAAAGTTAGAGAAAATCAGTGTCCATAAAAAACTTCACTGAAGCGAAAAAAAATATTATATCATAAAATAAGTTAGAATTAGTATTAGGGCTATTTGGAATTTTTGTGCCCATTGTCTCCATAAAATATTCTTTAGTCTACAAGAGGGTCAGTCTAGACCAAAATCTTAGCCTACTTACTTACCAATTAAAAGCAGCACTCATCCTAAATTTGGACTGACTGATGATAACCAGTCAAACTATTAACAATTTCACCTTTTTCCACAGAAAGTATTAAGTAAAAGAACAAAAATAGAAAAGAGAAATCAGTTTTGGTGGGTGGCAACTAAAAAAAAAAAAAGACAAATTGAAAAAAAAAATTGAAAAAAGATCAGCTGATTTAACAAATATCTAATCTTGCCACATTTAGGTATTTCATTGTTAGTCTTTACAATCTTTAAGCTTTCGTGTCAGCTTCATTGCACCCTTTACTATCTTGGTGAACCAATATAAGTTTATTATGTCCAGCACAATGCAAGTAGAAATCCAGTAAAAATTAATAAGTGCACCCAGCTGCTGTTGCTCATCACTTCCCCAAACCAAATAACACTTGTAATAGTAAATGGGCATCATTAGTATGCGGCAGAAGAAGAAGGAAGCCCCCATCACATAACCATTGATGACGAAGCTGCTAGATGACCTGGGATGACCAATAGCATCAAAAAACCACCTTTGGGAGGCAAAGAAGTATAAAATAAAAAAAAAAGAAAAGAAAAGGTATCAACATGTGAAGACATCAAACAAAAAGGTACATGAGTGTGAGCAAAATAATCTCAACAACTAGATTCAATGTTTTTGTGCCTCCAATCAGTAATAGTTCACAGAAGACTTAAAAATGTGGTAAGTGCAAAAAAGTGGCTCATGTTAGGTACCGCTGAATGCATGGTTGCGCTCTGAGAAAAATTGAACTCAAGGGAGCCCAGTGCTCTGAAACTGTGAAATCCAGGGTGCCCATTATACGTTGTATGAAAAAAACTAAGATTCTTGAGTCACCCAAGAGCAAAAGCAAGGTGCCTGGGCCACCCGGCACTGCTAGACTACAACCCTGGAGTGTGTAACTGTTTTTCTTACCACATAGGGGGGTAAGAAAAAGTTACTGACAGTTCCTCCATAGGCAGTCCCCCTGGCCGAGACTGACTGCTGTAGCTAAGACCAATTAGACTAATCAACCTTCAGTTGGAAGGTCTCAGAAGTTTAGGAAAAGCAACAGATGGACAAAATGAAAGGAAATGGAAGGAGAAAATCCTAACCATGTGATAGCAGAAGAGTTACCACCATGTGTAGACATGGAAATGTAAATTTAGACAGAAAATCTGATGTTAGCCCTACATGTAGAATGTAGAAAAGGTAATTTCCAGCAAAGCAATTTTCAAGCAAACTAACCTCTGATTCACAAATGGTGTGGAGATCTCTGCAAGTTGACGGACATTAGCAAAATAAGGCAAAACCCCATTGACCTACAAAGGCAAATTGATCCCTTACTACCTACATGTAAATGAAGCTGCATGTACATGTTGACCTTTGGGACTATTCATTGATCACTATAAAACCAATTACTACAGATTAAAATAGTATTTATTACTTATCAGCTATAGACTAAAAGTTTTATTAACCAAAGGTATTCTAATGTTACATTTGTTGCCAGTAGATGTATCTTACTTTTGTGGGGACTAAAATCACCATGATAATTTTGTTTGTTTGTTTTTCAAACAATAACTAAAAAGTTTGCATTTAAGTATGTGTGCATTCATATACAAAGAAGCCTTTGATCACATGCATGTAGAAAGCGTACACCAGTCTTACCACAACGAAATAATATGCTGATATTGCCATGAGGTGGTGAACCAAAGTGAACAAATCTCCTATGTATTTATAGGACCAAACTATGATAAGGAAATCTGAAACAATCAACATGAAGATGTAAATATAAAAGCAGTGAGAGCTACAATTACGATGTATCAATTGAACCTTGTGCACAAAAATGGTTCACATCTATAAAGTATATTTCTGATAGATTGATTGTTTATTTCTGGCAAACTAGAGGTCTAGTTAATTTCTGACTTGAGTGCTGTTGATTTGTTTAAGTTGAGAGGAAAGAACATGGCAAGTAAATGTAAACAGATTAATAAGTGTAGAAGCCATTACAAAGATCAGTCACATGCATGGTTGAGAATCATATCATGTTGCACCATGGGAGCAATACTAGCAAGCACTGTGATACTTTGGAATACTTCATGGATTCCATTACAGTTCACATCCACAAATGCCCTTATAATGCGAGTTGCCAAAAATCTTGGAGCCATATGGCCATCCCTTTTCAAAATAATTGTGATTGCAAGTGCCCCTGAGGAACTTTGTATTGTCAAACTTTCATTGTGTTTCATGCCAAAGTCAAATTGTACTTTATTCAGTCTGAGGAATTAGTCACTGCTACAATCAAGAGAAATTAACAGAAAAAAAATTGACATCACATATATCATGAAGTAAATGGAAACATGTTCAAAACCAAGACCAGCCAGCCTGCAGGAATAGGCTCACAGAGAGTTACCAGGTATTCCAATATTTGTACTATTGCAACATAATATTCAAAGCATAAATTATACAAAGTCAATTACCTGCTAAAATGTACCCTAATGTAATGGCTACCCCCACTCTCACTAAAATACCATCATTTCTATAAAGAAAGGAAGAGAACTGCAGCAAACGTATTTGCAAAAAATGATGATTTTACAAATACAGTATAGCCTCGATTATCCAGTCTTCCATTATCCCGATCTTTGATTAACAACACTCACCTCTACCCTCCCATTTTTTAATTAGAGATATGCAATGACTTTTTCCATTCACCCAACTTCAAAGAATGAAAGAATTAGCTACCTGCACATGCTGTAGCTACTTCAAATGACCAGTTTACCACAGCTATTTAGGTTGTAAACATCATTGTCGTAAAATTTATTTTGTAAATACTGTCAATTAACAAATGTTGGCAATGATGCACAGTGATTTAAAAAAGCACCTTAACTTTTTGCCTAATATTGGTATGCAGTTTTATTTTTAGCTTATTAATAGCCATACTTTTGATTGTCCTGACTTTTGATTTCTAATTTTTCAGCCCAGTCCCCACAAGTCCACATAATCAAGGTTTGACTGTATATATACTTAAATTATACAATGTTAACCATTTTACACGTGTTTTCTTCATACATTAATTTTTCGTTAAAGGCCATTAATTTATCAGTTCACACTGTGAATCCTTGTTAAATACAGTTCATCATCACCATTGCAAAGTCAACCAAATTAGCTTATAAAGAAATGCAATGTACCTTATAGGATTGGATGTTGTCTCTGGATCAAATAAGAAGCAATACAAACTGATTGTGCTGACAACCACTGCATGCAAATTTGAACCAATCCTGCAAGAAAGGAAGAGCTGCTTATTAAAAACACTTGAAAAATTCTACTTACCATGTAGAGGTTCATTTATCAGTTATATTATTTCCTATTGATAGATCTTTTTATTGATTGTGCCTCTCTCAGGCAATACTTTAATCATGAACATGTACTATAATTTGTACATTTACGTACCATAAAACAAAGTAAACAAGACAAATGTTATCCTCCCTAAGAGGGTCATCAGAGTTCTCTACACGTTGTATCCACCTTTACCTACTATGTAGATTTTATCAGATTGGAGTTATCATTATCAAACATCAATTCTCATAGCCAGTTTACAAGGAAATGTGAGGCAGCTAGCTATAGAGAAGGGAATTATCAGTCAGATCTTGGGGTTTACCTAATGGATTAATTTTCCTTTGCCAGCAAACTCTCTTAGATTTAAACTTTTAAACTATTTAATTATTTATTACCTTTCAGAGAAGGAAACTGTTTGGGAACACGATTGTCTAAGAAACCCTCAAACACCATCATTTTGGATCAAGTTGGAAGAAAAGGAAAATAAATGAAAATAAGGAAAAGAAAGGCTGAATGAAAATAAAAAGTGGGATGAGAATACAGCTGATGAAAAATGGAGAGAGAGCTATGAAAGAGTGGTATGCTTGTCACAGACAGTTTACAACACTGAACATATTACCAAACCCATGGTATTTAAATGACTTGTTTGATTGCACTGCAAGCTACTGTGGATGTGGAGGAGCAGTAAGAAAGAGAAAAAAGTTGACAGGCATTGAAGAGGATCACTTTCATACAGATCATAAAGGCTTGACTCTTTTACTACCAAGATCTGATTGTTAATTCTACCCTCCAGCTGCTACAAATCTCCTTTTAAATTAGTTTTTGAGAATTTGATGTTAGACAAAGACAACGACTTTAATCTGATAAGATTGAATATTCTCATAATCTATTTGCTGGATAATATATGGATTTTGTGGGGAGAAGTTAATATTCATCACTTCTGAAAGTTATAGGATTTCAGGGGCAGGCGAGGGAATTATAGAAATGATAGAAGGTCTGGTAGTAATAACAATCAGTATAACCTTGTGTCCCAGTCAGTTTTTTTGGTGACACTGAGCCCACAGTATCCTGAGGAAATCCGTGCTGAGAATCTTGGGCTCACAAAATAAAATAAAGTCAGACAGAGTAGAAAACTGGCTGCTGATGTATACACATAAAGACTGAAAATGTTCAAATCCTTCTTGTGTTCATCAGCACCTAAAAGAAAGGGATTAAGAACAAGCAATGAAATTACATTCAGTTTTGAACAAGAAGGTTAAATTAACATACCTTAATTTTATATCAAGGACTCAACAAGTATATTTAACCCACTCTTGGTTGGCTTAGTTCATTCCAGGATTTATGACAAATACATTACAGCTAACTTTACTTTGTCAGAGGGGTTGTGCATCATTCACCAGAAAAAGACCATAGACTGAGTTAAAAAAAAAGAAGAAAAAGAAACCCTCCAAGATCTCATTTGTTTTATTGGTAATTCTCCTTACCATCTGCCATAGAATTTTCATGATGACGATTAAAAGAATTAGGGATTGGATCAACTTATAATCCCCTAATTTATATTTTTATTTTCTGTCATCATTTTCGTCTGCTTGATATTGAATCAATGTTATAAGGAGAAATTATTCTGTTTTGGTCACTCATGGGAGTTAAAGGGTTCAGGGAAGGGCTTCTTCATCTGTTACTTTTCCTCTTCATCGTCACCATCATTATCATCAACATCATCATCGTCCTCTCTAACTTTTTTTCTCATGTCCAAGTTCCTTTCTTCCTACATCTGTCATTCCCTACTCCTCATCATTTGCTTCCACATTCCATTTTGTCACCCTCCATCATCATTCCTTACCCCTCAGTGTATCACCTGTGTAGCCATACCCCTCAACCCTCTGAGCATGTCTCCTCATTCTTCACCTCTTTCATAATAATAATAATAATAATAATAATAATAATAAATAGATGCTTATAGGGTGCATTTCTAATCTCAATGCACCTAACAACAGATTATTAAGACATAAGAATAAGTAATTAATTAACAGTAATTTTTTTTAAACAAAAATGTCTTAAGCCTAGTTTTGAATGTTTCTACTGTTTCCGCTCTTTTAATATATTCGGGAATTGAGTTCCATAGTTTCAGTGCAGATACTGAAAAAGCGCGTCCACCATAGGAATTGGATTTAATAGGTGGGATGCATAACTGTAAGCGAGTTGATGATCTCAGTGTTCTTGATGGGTGGTATTCTTGTATAATAGGTTCTAAATAACTAGTAGATTGCTCATTTAAGATCTTATTAGTTATAAGTTATATCTTAAAATTAACTCTTGCTTCGAGTGGCAGCCAATGTAGACTCTTTAAAATAGGTGTGATATGGTCAGTGTTTCGTGTTCCGGTTATCATACCATTTGACTTCCACACATCTCTCATTCCTCAGCTATCACAACTCACTCTTCACCCCTAACTCCTTACCACTGATTCTTCACACCAAACCTATCACATCTTACCTTCTATCGCCATCGTACCCCACCCCAAATGTGACTCTGGCCCCTGACTGTCTAAAAGAATGGATTACCTAGCAACCCTTGGTGTATATGAAGCCAAAAACAAACAGAAAAACAAACAGAAAAACAAACAAAAACAGAGAAAAAAGGTGGGGCTGGATGGATTATACTGTAGTATCTTCCCTCCATCGACTGTCAAACCGTTCACCAAATTTCACACCATCCAACCTTCTTCGCGTTCTTGAAGGCCGACCACAAAAAGGCCATTCAACTGACCACTTAGCGAAGAGGGGAGTAATGTGGAAGGTATACACGTCGAGTCTGTTAACGAGCTCTCCCACACAACGGTGACTGAACATGTCAATATCCCATATACGATAAAAAGCACAAATCAGTAACACTCGAAATGGCAGACGACACTCTTCAGAGCTTGCGCATTCGAGCGATCAATCAGGATGAAATGATCGATCAGGATAAAATTCCTTTACATCCGTCAGGCGCGAGAAGATATTTGAACGACAACAAAGCGCAATAGAGCTTGAGGCGAGTGCTTCAAGAAAGGGACACTTACCATATCCATTCATCTTAAACAAATCCACTCATGAATATTTGTAGTGTGGCGAAATGCGTGGTCAACTGTGAAAAAACAAATGGTTATCCATGGCACGTGGCAAGCTGGATGATTTTGTGTCACGCTAGAATTCTTGAGCCTACATACATTCAGCGGCAAGGCCTAATCGTTTGGCTGCTCATAACCTTTTTCGTGACTTTTGAAGAAATTGCGATCAAATTATGGATTTCTGGTCGACTTTTTACGTACCTTTGGCAGCGATTCTTTTCTTAGCTTCTTTACTAATACTTCGCACCGTATATGTGTTGAAGAAAAAACGAAATCATGTTCCTTTGGATAGGAGAAAGTCAGTTAAAGTCATGGTGGTTGCCGGCTCAGGTATGCTTATCTACAAGTTCCTCAAGTTTTAAGTGTTACCGAATCGATCCTGTAGTTCTCATTTTTTTGAAAAGTCAGTAGATAAGCAGAATTTTTGTTTCAATTTTTGATCTAATTTTAATATGAGCATGAATTTTAGAGATAAAGGTAGCGGTAATTCAGTGTACCTGTAGATGTAATATCATTAAGAACCCTTTCTCTTCTTGGAATGATCATTTAGTACGTTCTACTGCAAGATTTCTGCACAACCCCATTTTTTACTGTGCATATTGTTCTCGTATAAAGAAAACAATGGCAAAAACAACTGATGCCTTTGAGATATAGCTTTGTTTAATTAAAATAGTATTTATTTATTTTTGTCTATTTTGCCATTTTGTAGTTATAATAGTCATCAGTATTAATAAAAGGAATTACATTCACATTTATTTGATATAATACAACTGAAAACTTAACATGTAGTAAGGAAACCTGTAGAGAAACCAATAAGCTTATGCGAGCTACAGGCTCCTCGTATTTTACAAAGTGAGACATCAGCTATATGGAATAGATATAATGCACATATGTGACTATTTTGTTATACTGTAAGTGTATGATTTTACACCACTAACTAATGGTGTAATTTTTTCTCATTGGTATTATACATACCGTAGGATTTTACGCCATTTACTAACGGCGTTAAATCATACAATATATACAGACTGCGTCAGTGGTGTAAGTTCTTCCAGTTTATAGACGGAGATGATCGCATAACTTGCCATTCTCAGTTGTATGGTGTAATTTAGGTACTGATTATTTAGGATTAAAATTAGAAAAAAAATAAAAAAAAAACAGACACAGAATAAAGGAACAACAATACCAGGCACTCAACTAGTTTGGGGCTGTACAGAAATGTACCCCATTCTCCCCACAATGTGAGAATGAGAATTAAGAAAATATTTGACAGGGAATGCCTTCTTTTTCTTTTTCCTCTCCCTTCAAAGATACTTCAATTGTCTTGATATAGATAACCATAAGGGTCTGCTTTTAAGAGAATCAGTCATTAGATCAGGGTTTCAAAGGCTTAAATGTACATTGTGTTGCTGATCCAGTCACTTGGACTCTGTGCTATTGTATTAAAAATGGTTACAATATATTCATGATATGTTCTAAGGAATTAAGGGCGGTAAGTGTCTAAAGAAACTGTGGTGCTGCATTGGTGGGGGGTATTACAAGATGATTGAAGGATGTTTCAAGTGCTGAGGAAGGGTGAACACTTGAAAAATCAGCTTTGGAAACTCTTCATAGTGGTTGACTTACCTTATCAACTCAGTTGATAAAACCAAATCATCTAGGAAATTAAGCCTTCACTTTTTCCTTTGACCTCCAAATTGAGCATGCTACATTTTTTTTCCAGGTGGTCATACTTCAGAGATGCTAAGACTTATGGGGTCACTGTCCTCTTGTTATGAACCAAGGATCTATATTGTTGCTGAGACGGACAAAATGAGTGTAGTCAAGATTGATAGTTTTGAAAAATCCAAGAACAAGGAAGATGAGAATAAATCAGAGGTACTGGTACATGCAATGTAATCATATCATAGAATAATGATATCTTTATATTTTCATAGTTATCTTTATTGAATGAAAACATAACTCCCTTAAGAAACTTTTATTTATGTCTTTTTCACACAGTTTAGAATTGTTCAAATTCCACGCAGTAGAGAGGTCAGTCAATCGTGGCTATCTACAATCTTTACAACTTTAAATGCCTTGACATTTTCATTTCCTGTTGTGTTACAAGAGAAACCAGATTTGGTGAGTACTTGATACAAGTATTTCCTGCCACAGAATAAGATTTCCTGTGCTAGGTGTTAAGGCTTTAGGTTCAATGTGGCCTTTTCTGGCAGCTGTTCAGACTTTCCCTGCATTTTATTCAACCCTTTGAGTTTTACAAGCAAGCGTGACTAACATCTACTTATTCCTTACAATATCACCCTCTGAATCAAACATTATGGTCACAAGATTAAAGGAAATGATCACCAACTAAAGAAACTCTTGATTTTTCAACAAATTCTCCTTGTCAGCACCTTAGGAAATATATAGAGAACAGTATGGAGAATATATGTTGTAGGTCAATTTGTTCTTTAGGTAAATTTGTTTCAAACTAGCTTAATTTGATCTCAACCTAGGTCAGTTGCTGATGTCTGTCTGTCTGTCTGTTTTTATTTTGGCTGTGTTGAGATGTCTGGAACCTGAAATTATTTTTAAAATACAGTCAAACCTCCCATAAGTGACCTTTCAGACATCTCAACACAGCCAAAAAAAAAAAAAAAAAAACAGACAGACAGACATCAGCAACTGATCTAGGTTGAGATCAAATTGACCTAGTTTGAAACAAATTTACCTAAAGAACAAATTGACCTACAACATATACTTACTGATGTTAGGGTGGAAAGGGTTGAGAATCAAGCTTTCCAGCATGTTTATAAAGTTCTTCTCATTATACTAATGCCCGCAGAAGAATCACGGAGTGCCTTTGTCCAAAAAAAATCTGTAGTCCCAAACTGCAAAACCTTCCACATAAGCAAAGTGAGATAGGTTGCTCAAGAAAAAATTTAGTTCCCTAAGGTGCTGAGGTGCTATTTAACAGAACAGCCTCTGAGTCTATTAAGTCAGCTACAATGTATAATACCTTGCAATACCTCTTTTGCAATGCAATTTTTTTAATTTAAAGATAGAATGTTTTTTTTCCCTCCAGATTCTGTGTAATGGTCCAGGGACATGCATTCCGATTTGTGTGGCAGCTTTTGCCTTAAAAGTAAGAAAGTTTGTGTCAATCTTCATTTACATATACATGTATAACAAATTGATGTGCTAATCAGATAATGTGGTAATTTTCATAATTACTTCATCCTCTCCAGTCAAAATTCTCTTTTTTTCATGTTGTGTAAAACAAAGCAATGAATAAAAATACATTTTAGCACTTACATGTGGTGATCGTTATGCACCTAAATATTGTATTGAGTGATTTTTTTGGTTTGTTTCTTTCTTTTTTCAGGTTTTTGGTATAAGGGATATCACCATGGTGTTTGTTGAAAGTATCTGCAGAGTAAAGACACTATCATTATCAGGGAAAATATTGTACTGCTTTGCAGATTATTTTATTGTTCAATGGAAACAGCTTCAAACAATTTTTCCTAAGTCAATTTACCTTGGAAGGCTGGTATAAGAGTTGCGGAGGCTTCAACTGACTGAGGTGACTTGTGATGACATTGTCATACTCACAGCCAAATTGGACAAATTCAATTGTTTTCTTTTAGTTGAACATTTCTGACGAGTGGGAACTGTAGAAAATTCATTGGTGAATTGTAATAATTATTTAAAAAAGGTCATATGAATATGAGAAATATAAAAATATGCAGTCAAATAAAATTACACTTGATGCACTTCAGACACTTGGTGAGCCTTTGTGTTGTCTTTATTTAGCCTATTGACTCCTAAGAGTGACTGGCATCTTATTTCTCCTTACAGTATCACCCCTGAATCACACATTAAGGTCATGAGAATAAAGGAAATGATCAGCATAAGAGTGACCAGCATCTAATTTCTCCTTACAGTATCACCCCTGAATCACACATTAAGGTCATGAGAATAAAGGAACTGATCAGTGTAAGAGTGACCAGCATCTAATTTCTCCTTACAGTATCACCCCTGAATCACACATTAAGGTCATGAGAATAAAGGAAATGATCACCTACTAAAAAAGCTCTTGATTGTTTAACAAATTCTTCTTAATGACACCTTAGAAAATGCTTGGATAACAGTATGGAGAATATCCCTACTGATGTTAGAGTTGTAAAGGGTTAATCCCTTAATTTTCCTTTACTTTCCGAGTGACTTCTTTTACGGGGATATTCAACAAAACTGAACTCCATCCAAATTGTTTCTCATCTTCATTATTTTTTCTTGCTTTCCACTAACATGTAAGCACTGATTGCTACCAAGACACGTTCTCTGCACCCAAAGGTTAACCGGCTGGAATCTGGGATGAAAGGTCTGTGTTCAAGATGTAGCAAGGTCACTGGGTTGCGTTCTTGAGCAAGACGCTAAATCACATGGTACCTCTCTCCATGCATGGGTGTATAAAGGGGTACCAGCAAACTGGTCGTGCCTCAACTTTGCTAATACTCTTTGGCTGGTCCACTGCACATTTTTGTGTTATCGTCTTCGTTGATTTAGTAACAGCAATGAAAAAAATCATCGCGAAGGAGCAATAGGCTCCCTAAAGAACGATACACGATACTATGGTCGGATTTGGACTGAAATGGACCATGAAAAAAAGGAAAACTTGGTGAGCTGGTTAAATTTATTTTATCCACGCATTCCTTGTGCTGGTAGCGTGAGATATTTAATTTTTCACGTTTCAAAACCTCAAAAAACAACGACAAAAAAGATTGAAAAGGAAAATCTCAGAATGCAGGGCAATATAAAGAATGCGATCAGTGTTCATCGTCAAAATCGGTATTTTTACCCTTCTAAATCCACGAGTTGAAACAGAAAGCCACATTATCTTATATCCATTATTGCGTGACTGACCGGAAATGCTAGAATGCGGCGCGTTCCAAATTTGGCAGACGATCGATGACGTAGCTTTTGCTTTTCAACTTTGGTCTTGTAAAGAAGTTGCTGACTGAGCGGAGTTGTATCAAATAATTTTTTTTTATGCAGTGCTCCCCCTGAAACATCTCAAAACGGCGTCTATTGGTGAGTGTAGACCTATTAGCACTGGTGTTTATGCTTGTGTAAGTTTCGACATGTTTATGTGATTTGGACAGTTGGATTTATAACGCGATTGAATTGGCACCATGGCAGAAACAAGAATTAGAAGTGTCTTTAAATATTGGAAGCTAACTTCAGCGTAATGTTCCGCTTGTGTGTGACTGTGGGCATTTCGTTTTCGAAATGTACAGATATAATACATTTCTTTATGTGCTTAGGATGGCGAAAGTATTTTTCGCCTTAAAGTGAGCTTGTTAATCTAAGATATTTTTTGATTTGGAAGTACCGAGTCTGAGCAAGCCGGTGGTCTTTAATTGAACTGGGTTGTCTCTCAGATCAATAAATGAACGTTATATTTGGAGTCGTCATCCTAAATGCTTGCCTGCCGTAAAGAGTATTTGTGTCAGAAATTGTTGCACAAACTTACGCTTAATTTATCAGAAGTTCTATGTGAACGTTTGTCGTATTTCGATATGATTACTGTTTGAATTTCGCAGTTGGTGGTCTACAGCAGAGCACGTACAAAGAAAATTTTTTCGACTAGGCAACGACTTTATGAAATCCTTAATTCACGTTTACAATATTCGTTTAAACATACTCTTTTTTGCTCTAAATAGGAAATTATTTTTATCATATTAAATACGAAACTATTCGTGTTTTTTGTTTTAATCTAGGATGAACTAGCATTCCGCTTCAATAAGCATTTCCGCTGCAATTGGCCTTGATCACGAATTTAGTGAATCAAAATCACGAATCCTTCGTCACCAGCGAACTAATAATTTTCTTGTTCCTTTGTTATCAATTCCTAAAGTTCTGCATGGGCAGATCAACATCTGCCAGTTTCTATACTGATAGGCAGGCTAATGTTACTTTTTTGAACTTTTACTTATGCAGCAAGTATAAACTTGCCCACCGTTCATGATAAAATTGGCAACACATTTTTTGTTTGAGAGGTGCGCAGATCTTCTTGTATTTCCACGTGCAAATTGCATTTCAATAATTTATAGTCCGTAAATTTGAATAAGCTGAGTGAAATTGCAAAATTATATTTTTGTTGAAATATTTATGATTTTTGGTGTTCACAAGAGGGCAGTCACCAAATAGTTCACATTCACCTTGATAGCAACAGGCAATGTTTAGATTCAAAGGTTTGTATTTTTGACCTTCATATAAATTTATCCAACCAGTTTGTTGATCACAAAACAAACATATATTAAATAAACATTTCAAGCAAGATCTAAGTTGTAAGTTTAGCCTGTATTGATTGGGGGTAAGATTCTGTTTATGATAATTACCCATGGTTTTTGCCATCCAGAAGAATAGGAATTTAAATTATGTTTTTCTGTTAGACCAAGCTATTCATAAATTTTATTACTCTCACCAAAATAGAGAATTGGTAATATTGTTAAAATTCTGTGTTATTTATTTTTTTGAAGAATTCAAGACTTAATACTTCACAGGGAGCAAGAGTTAAATACATGTGTGATTTTTCCATTTAAGCTGTAAGCTTGATTAGTTTAGAGTATATTTTGTCTGATTCTTAGATGCTCTGAAAACAATTCTTAAATTGCTAACATGTAGAAACAACAACAAAAACATACTCATAACATTTATATACTTTAACCTTACGCTGGAAATGAAGGAGTGATTTGCGGTGTGCAAATCCGCTAGTTGTTGACTTATATGGTTCCCTGATCTGTTAATCCAACATTGCTTTTTATTTAAATGGGGATCTATAGCATTGGTTGTATATTTTTTCTTTTCTTCTCTCAGAAAAGTGTCTAAATAAGGCTCAACCTTTTCTGTCTTTATTTTTTTTTTAAGAAATGGGGTATACAACATTAGTAGCCCAAGTGCAAATCAGTTAGGGTCTGTAAGCCTGGAAAGACTTTGTACTTTCTCTAAATACTTAAATTTAATTATATCATAGTCAAAATTCATAACTTTATTTGACTGCATTTCTCCTTCTAAAGAGTTTATTTTTGTTCCTTTGGGAGCTTTTGATTGAAAATTTCAGATGCGCTTACTGGAGACTTGTGGTAAATCAAATAAAATTTCTAATTATAAGTAATATATTTATATCACTTATTTGTATATTTGGGGAGATGGCAGTCCAAAAACCAAAATATACCAAAATGAAGTTTACAATGGGGATTGATTGAAAAACAAGAACAGGGCTTAGAACATTGTGTCAACATCATGAAAGCTAAACAAACAAACACAAGAATTTGAGATGAAATTGCATGAATTCATGTGCATTCTTAATAGAGAGTGACCATATTATTTTACTAATTATATAATGAGCTTTCTTACACGCTTATTTGATTGGTTTTTATGATCTGTTGAAGGACAGATACCTGGGTGACATTGAGCATTAACTTTATGAAGCAACTTTTTTGCTTCATTTTGATGAGAGAAATACGATAGATTCCGTGTTACAGTGGGTTTGTTTAGTAATACATGTAGATTGCAATTAGAATGTAATAATGTGCTCAGACAATTGCTGACACACTCAGCTGTGCCTCACATGCTACTCTTTTGTACTTACCACATTTTAATGTCATCAGGTTTGTGGTCTACTTCAGAACAGACACACAGTGACAATGAATCAATTGTTAAATATGTACATGTTTACTTTCAAATGAAATATCTTTTGTTGGCACGTCTAGATAACACATATTCATGAGATATAATATGTGCGTAATGCCTGATGTCTCTTTGTCTTTTATGTCTTTGCTGTAGATTCCCGTCCTCTTCACAGAGGCTCCCCAATGGCTTCCCCTCATAGGAACTCCCCTGTATCCTTTGCACATAGCCCTTACCGAGGTGACAGTGAGAGCAGCATTGTAAGACGTCAATATCTTTTTGCTGATGTTGCGCACAGTAAGGATCTGGTTACTGCCCTGAAGTCATTGCGTGGAGATGAAGACCTGTGTGATGTAGTACTGAAGGTGGGCAGTACCAGTATATCAGCTCATAGAGTTATTTTGGCTGCAAGTAGTCCCTATTTCAAAGCTATGTTTACTGGTAAGTCATGTGCTTAGCAAATTTAGCTATCAGAGGTTTCATTATAAGGCAGTCTGGTTCCTTCATACTACTGTAGATAGTACTTCACACTTTGTTGGGTAATGTGCTAGAGTTGCCAATAAACTTTCCACTGTTTTCGCTCAAGAAAAGAAAATACCTTTACTTGCCTTACTAAATGGAAACTTGATCTCCAAAATAACTTTATTTTGCCTTAAGAAATAGATTAAATACACTAAGGGGAACAAAAGTTATGTTTCAATTGTGTTCCTAATCAGATAACTCAGGTAATCTACTGTTCGGTTGTGTAAAAATTGCATACGCAGGATATTTTTCAACACACGCTTGGAATGCTTGCTCAGCCTTCAAGAGGCCGGTAGTCCTTTGGCACCCAAGTTTTATAGCTATTTTGTTTTAATTACCTGTGGCAACCTCATCTTTCAAAACTTAAATTTGAAAGTGCTGTGGTTATGCACTCTTGCTTCCTTGCATTAGATTTAGATCTGGCCAAATAATCAATCTTGCGACCTAGTTTGATTTTAAATATTTGTCGCGTGAGGGATAAATTTGTTCCACAGGCAACACATTGCTGAAGCATGTGTTCAGACTGTGCCTGTAGTGGGCATAGTGCAGTTACTTTTGTAGCCCTGGTCAATAAAGCCAGTGATAAGCAGCTACAAAAAAGTCATGTAAGAGTTGCTTTGCAAAGAAAAAGAACAAGAATATCTTTTTCAGTTGACTTAAAAATGAATAAATTAACAATTACTGAAAATTTTTATATCTGACTGAGAGTTTTTTAGGGTATTTACATGCCTGTTGCTGGGGTTTTGTGGGATAAAACAAAGCACAAATGCAGATGGGAAAAATTATGGTACTTGCATGGGATGGCTTGGGTTACATGTGCCACATTATTTCCTTTTATTTTTAGTCGATCCTTGGGCTGTGCGAATAGGAACAACGCACTCAAATTGGATGTTTATCACTGAATTTTGTTATATTTTTGTAAATTTATCCAAAGTAATTCAAATATTATATGCCTGATACATGTACCTCAGAACCTTCAGAATAGCAATATTATTTAGAATGGGTATGTTTCAAAGGAATAATTATGGTAGAGCACTTCCAGTTCAGATAATTCTGATAAAACCCTTTGACCCCTTGACCATCATCAAATTTCTCCTAAGAATATCATTCCTGAATCTCACATTAAGGTCAGGAGAATAAAGAAAATAAAAAGGAATAAAGGAAAGCTGGTTTCTAACTTAGAACAGACTCCCCTCAACATTGGTGTCAACCACTACTGGCTTCATACAAATGACAGGACAGTAACATTACAAACAAACTGAACAGAACGACCTAACTTTACCAACAGGTTGAAACAGACCAATCATGACTGACTTACACTACTTGAGTCTTGCAGCCAATAACATTATGGCAGAACCGAGCGATCATTTTACACAAACTGGACTAAGAACATTCTACTGATAACAACTATCCACTTGACTCTGATGATGAGTTCTGCACAGGTTGTCAAAAGGTCAGTCACCACCACCAACAACAGTCCTTCTCAGGACTACACTCACCCGGACAATCACACTACATTTTCACGCGTTAGCCCCAGGTTCAAACCATCTACTGTAGTGAAGGAAATGATCATCAGATAGAGAAGCTTTTGATTGATAATCATATTTTCCTTGGCATCACTTAAGGAAATGTATAGAGGACAGTATGGAGAATATGCATATTGATGTTCAGGTGTAAACAGTTTGTTACTTTGCAGATACACCAGTACACGTATGAACTAAATGTAGACCTGCAACCAGTTCCTGACATACACTGTAGACAAGTGCAGTTGTCTGTGACAGTTCTGAATTAATAAGAATGAAATCCTCATTGTTTCTTCGTAGGAGACCTTTCAGAGAGTCGACAAAGCACAGTTACTTTACAAGAACTTGATGAAAGTGCCATGGAAGCTATTGTGGACTTCTTCTATAGTGGTGAAATTGAAATATCAGAGAGCAATGTCCAAGAGCTTTTACCAGTGACTTGTATCCTACAAGTGCAGTCTGTACAAAAAGCATGTTGTGATTTCCTCGAAAGACAGCTGAGCTCAGAGAATTGCCTTGGTGAGTTCTGACACAAGAGTATTGACAAAGTAGTTTGTTTATTTTAAATAAATCGGTTAGGGAGAGTTTCAATTTGTTATCCCTTCGTGTGGGTTGGAGTTAACATTCAGCAAACAAGTGGGTTTACTTCGTGTTGAGATCTTAATGTTGAGATTTGCATATAGCCTTTCAAAGTACACTGTAACATGTCACATTGTCTCTCACGGCTAACCACAGAAGAATTGGTGTGGACGTACATGCATTGTAAGTAGAGGATCTAGATTGTCTACATGGCTGAGTCTCTCAATTCAGAGTTTGGTGCACCAACCACATGAAGATCACTGTGTCTTAAAGACAGATCTGTTAAGAGAGGAGTTAACCCTTTACACTTTAACATCAATTGCAGGGGTTTCATTAAGGGCCTGGGCACCAGGCAAATTGACCAGTTGTGGGGATGATTTTGCCCACCAGGTTTGACAATCAGGAGGGAAGTTTATCTTATAACGAAGTTCACTGATTCAAAAAGTTTTGCCCGCCTATGAAAACCAGTTGCCCTCCTGCTGAAAACGTGAATGAAACCCCTGCAATCATAAGCAGTATTGTCTCCACACTGTTCTCTTTGCATTTCTCATGGTACCTATAAAGAGAATCTGTTGAACAATCAAGAGTTCCTTGATTTTTCAATGATTTCCCTCACTCTCTCTTTACCTTTTGATGTATGATTCAGGGGTGATACTGTTGGAAGAGATCAGATGCGTCTTACCCTCAGGCGTTAACTCTTCAATACCCAAGATCTAATTGTTAATTCTCCCCTCTAATTGCTACACATTTCCTTGTAAGTGAGTTAAGAGAATCTGATGTTAGATCAAGATAACAACTTGTACCTGATAAGTTTAGGTATTCTCATTACCTGTTCGCTGGATATTGTATGGATCTTATGGGGAGAAGTTACTTGTTAATCACTTCTGGGAGTTAAAGGGTTAAAGTTTAGAGGTATGAACGCAATCAGAGGAAGGTAATCACACCAATGATGACTTTGTTGTTGGTTCTTAGGGATCAGTGCCTTTGCGGATCGTCATAATTGTACAGATTTGGTGACGTCCTCGGAATCATTTGCCCGATATCACTTTCTTGATGTTGTTCAGAGTGAGGAGTTCATGGAAATATCCTCCAGGCAGCTGACACGACTTTTGCGTGATGATGACTTGAACACTCAGTCTGAAGAAAGAGTCTTTGAGGCTGTATTAGCTTGGATCAAGTTTGATGTGGATGGGAGACAGGTACGTACGTGTACATGACTTGCTTTAGGTTTAGGTAGCCTGGTAACTTTTGTGAACTGTAGCACCCTAACATCAGTATGCATATTCTCCATACTGTTCTCTATACATTTCCGAAGGTACTGACACAGACAGGGAGAATTTGTTTCACAATCAAGAGCTTCTTTAGTTAGTGATCATTTGCTGTAGTCTTAAGACCTTGATGTGTTATTTAGGGGTGATATTGTGGGGAGGAATGAGGTATTTATGACATGGCTGTGCTCTAAGAAAAATCGAAGGCAGCCCAGAAACTGTGAAATCCAGGGTGCCCAGCATATGCTTTTTATAAAAAAAACTAAGATTTCTGAGTCGCCCAAGAGCAAAAGTAAGGCGCCCGGGGCCACTGGGTGCTGTTAGACCACAGCCCTTTATGTTATTACAGTGCCGCTCAACAGTTGACAGTCGTGACTCGAAGCTCGATCCTGGAAACTTTCGAGAATCGGGGATCGAGAATCGGGGCGTCCGAGGAACGTTTCGAGGATCTCGATCCGCAGTTTTGAGGAAACGATTTAATTCTGGCACGCAAAACAGTAGCGAAGGACGAAGTTCTTTACACGCTGTTGAATGCAACAGTATTAAAATTAGAAGCAATCGTAACTTGGACATTTGCAGTTTGTTTCGCTGTAGGCAGTTTGCTCCTTTTTACATCCAATTTTTGTTTGCTTATTGAGATTTATTTTTGACTTGCAGTTGTGATTTCTTTGGTTTAGCTTTATGACACAGTCGAAGAGTAATATTTTATTTTCCAACATGCAAATACTTTAATCCAATTCAATTCAAATTAAATTTGCTTTAGTTTACACGTCCAGAGAGTATAGACATGAGCATCAAGAACATAACATGAATCAATACATCTACGTTGTAACAATCAGTAAGGGGATTTTCCTTTATCCTTTTTTTTTTTTTTGTTTTCACAGAAATTTGCCGCTGAAATCCTGAGCAATGTGCGGTTTCCTATGCTGTCTCCGGAGTTCTTAATGGATAGAGTTGCAACTGAGGAAATTGTTAGAAACGATAGAACTTGCAGGTAAGATCCAGCTTTTTAACTACAATAGTATGACGCAAACATCTGTCGGACGAGTGCTTTACTAGGAGTCGAACCTTAGCTTTTTGATCTTTTAGAGAGCAAAAAAGGTTTTTTGGGTGGATGAAATACATGTAATGATATGTTTTTGTCTTGATTAATTATCACTTCGTATGCTCCCAGCAGATAATAACGAACTCGTCACATGAAAATTACATTTTACATCTCCTACTTTGAACGAACCTTACTCTTTACTCTCTTACATATCATTTTATGCGTAATTTACAGGCGCACATTGACAAAAGGCATCCACCCCTCCCTCCCTGCCAACAAAAGCTACCACGAGAAACAACAGATAGAGTTTTGAAGAAAATCTTAGAACAAGTTCAGTTTGTATTTCCGAACAATTATCGTGAAATTTAAATGAGTCATGAGTGACCTTGTAACTCACGAGGAACTTGGGGTGTTTTTACTGAGTAATTCGAGAACATTTAAGTCTTGATCGTTGCTACAGGGGATCTCCCTCCCCCCTTACCCCCCCTTCCCCCCCCCCCCCCCCTTGGCGCACCGTTATGGTTGTGACTATGTTACCAGATGGGACAGCGTTTGTAGATTTCTTGCGAGAGCCAATTTTAACCGCTAAACCATTTGGCACTGAATTGCTTCTCTGAGGCGCCAGTTGTTGATGAGTGTTCTTCGTTGCGACAAACGCGCTGTCATCCAAAGACTTCGATCTTGTCACCTTGTGACGAGACGCCTTTGTAAAGTCTTTGTCATCACTTGTTAATTTTATCTTCCTCTTGGTCGGTTTTTCTTTTTTTTTCTTCTGGACCACGTTCAATCTGCACCGTGACAGTTCGAGTGTCGGGTTGAAATACGTCATTTTTATCGCTTTTTATTCACGGACATGACATTCGTCTTTCTTGCGTGACGACCCATTTGAACCGAAGACTGAAGTTCCCGAGGTTTTCCGAACTTTAATAGGTCAAGTACAGCCCTCTTGTAACTTCTGTGTCTGTAAAAATAGAGCGCAGGATTCGCGAGAGAGTTAAGCTAATGGATAATTTCTGCCCATCGGAAAACCGAGTTCGCCCGAAAAAAAGGCGAAATGACTAACACAATTGGGTCGCCGGACTCGTTTAATAGAAAATGTAATCGGATTTGCCCCACTAGCGCGCTACTCACGGGTGGCAATTATGCGTAATAAGCAAGCGCTATTCAGTAACGTGGAATAACTCAAAGGAATCGACAATTTAACCGATTTTTGTACCTTGATCAACAGCGATCTCTTGCTGGAAGCTGCCGAATGCCTTCTCCTCCCGAAAAGGAAATCACAGGTACACAGTCATCGAGTTGCCCCCAGGAGACCTACCACAGTAAACCACGTGTTGTATGCTATTGGTGGAATGAGTCGTAGGGAGGCCAGTAAAAGTGGGGAGAAGTATGACCCACGAGAGAGAAAATGGAAAACTATCGGTAAATTCCTATTTCTTTTTCTCTTTCTTCCTCCCTCCCTTTCTGTCTGTTTGTCTTTTCTTTCTTTGTTTATCCATTTATTCAAAAATAAAACAGGATGTTGCGTTGTTATTAAACGCAGTGAATTAACATTTTGTAGTTTCTTTCTAATAGAAGGTAGTTGTATGGTGATAGGTCAAGAATTCTATAAAAACCTCGTCAGTTTGCAAACCTCAACATGTATTTCCCTGGTCTTCCTCTCTTAGGTGACATGAACATTTGCCGCTGGGGTGCTGCGGTAGGTGCTTTGGGTCCATTTCTTTACATCTGTGGTGGTAGCGATGATGCATCGCGGCTGGAGACTGTGGAAAGGTTCGATCCGTTTTCTAATGTCTGGGTACCGTCTGTCCCCATGTCGTCGAGTCGTAATGGTGTTGGGGTAACGGCAGGAAATGGGAGAATTTACGCTATAGGTGAGTTTTATAGAAGGAGTAGGAGTCCACTCACCGGTAGATAGCGCAATGCGTTTAATTACCATTTATCCGTTGGATAGCGATTTATCCTTATGATAGTTTTATCCGTCCTTTGAACAACTGGGCCCTGATTGATAAAGTGAAATAACTAAGAGACTATTCGATAGTAACACAGACGGTGCCTGTACATCATATGAATATGATAAGAATCTTGTTAACTGTTGCTTGCTTCGTGCGATCGTTTGCGTCCATTGGAAAGGTGGGAAAAGCAGTGATCTCATGATCAATGCGCTGGGCATCGGGTCAAAAGGTGACTGCTCGAGTGATGGCCTAGTCAGTGCAAGACGCTTTCCTGTTAGAGTACCTCTCTCCACCTGCTGGTGTCAGCAAAGGTGGATACCAGCCAACTTTCAGTGAAACCGGATAAAATGTCGGGGGGTAACTTGCTTTGAACTGCTACTCCATTCAGGGGAGGAGTCGCAATGCCATCCAAACAAGATAATCTGACCAGTTGAACTATTGAGCTTGTAGGCTTGGAAGTTGTCTCTAGGGAAGTGCCGTCGCTGTTTTTCAGTTTTTTTTTTTGTCATCAGATACTTGTTTTCCCAAGCCTGTAACTACCTTCCTTCCTTCCAAGATTGTAAGTATCTTATGAAACTTTCGCACATCATGAAATTTATCCATTTTCCTGCTTTTTCAGGTGGTTTTGATGGCTCGATGCCGCTGAACACAGCCGAATACTATGACCCCAAGAATGGAAAGTGGATGGAGATTGCTCGTATGAACCAGTGTCGGTTTGGTGTGGGGTGTGCTGTGATGAATGATGTAGTGTATGCTGTTGGAGGCTCAGATGGAACAAATCTTAGAACTGTGGAAAGATATGATCCAGTCACGAACACATGGACAATCGTCGCTTCCATGAGCACAGCAAGGTGGGTTTGATAACTTGGTTCAGCACACTTTATAAAACGGTGTTCATTAAACAAAATACAGAATAGTTCGCCCGGGAACAAATATGACGTATTGAATCGAGTTTTAACTCGTCCAACGGTTCGTTTGCAAACTGAATTTCGCATAAGTAATGGAGACAGGTTAAAAGATTTTACCTCAATGGCCTTCTTATTGATGAGTCGACCTTGTTGGTTTCTTCATCAAAACTAGTCACCGTATCATGCCGCAATTAATTAAAAAAAATGCATGGAAGTAATTTGATGAGTTCACTTATGAAGCAGACAATTTTTTTTATCACGGCAACCCTTTTAATCCCCTAAGAGCGCGACGAACAATACCACATTAGAGCATTGCTCTGTAAGCTCACTCACTGTGAGGGTTTTATGATTAAAGAGTAAGGAACCTTTTTACGGTATAATTAACACTGCTATTGGTAAGTGTTGCCGAGTGGCAATATTTCAATCGTTACATCATGCTGGAATCTACCCCTCGCCGTAACCTTGACTCCCACCCCTCACCCCCCTCCATTCTCGAAGCCGCATCCCAGGAGATACGTTTCAATATTATCGGGTATTTCTTTTAAGACCATGGTTTTGGCAGCACTTGGTTGACCTATAGCGGGTATAACTCCACTAATATGTTCAAGAGCCACTTGTGAGAACATAACAGTACATCTCTTATCTTTTCTGTAGAAAACAAGTAGGCGTGGCTACTCTAGGGGGGTATCTTTACGCGATCGGAGGTTGTGATCACGGCCATAGGTATGACACAGTGGAGAGGTACGATCCTGGTAAGGATGAATGGGTGCCTGTTGCATCAATGAGTACTCCACGGAGTGGATGTGGAGTAGGAGTCCTGGACGGCTTTATTTATGTGGTTGGAGGATACGATGGCACTTCTTATCTTAGTTCAGTTGAGAGGTAAGTCTGTTTGAGGTAGAAGGATTGATTGATTATTTGATATGTGAAACAGAACTTCGGTGCGATCTATTCACAAATCGCCCCATTTTATGCTCTAAATCGCATCTTTTTCTTTGGCAATGAGACATCTTTACTAAAACAAAACAACCAATCAAATTTCAAGGCTTCTTTGAAGAAATCAATCAAATTGCAGGAAAATGAGAGACAGCGGTTGCAACTTTTTACAAACCAGCTCAATACACTCCATCAATAAAATATTATAGTACAGACCAAAAACACTTGTATTGAGCGAAAGAATTTTGTGATTTCAAGATAGATGTAATAATGTGGCAATTGAACCTCGTGTCGGGCAATTTTGGTCTGGAATCATACCTGTGATTTCGAATGACGCGTATGATTTCAGACCAAATTGCACTCCACTCAGTCCAATTGCCATTATTTTATTCAGTCTTGATCATGAGTGTAGTATTGATTAAGAGAGAGCAAACTTTCCCACATACTAATATTAGGATCTTATCACTTTTGGTCAAGTGGTCACTTGGTATTGCATCTTCCATATAATGAAAAGCTACAATAATTGTCACTCCCTGTTGGAAATGTTACATTGTATCAGGCGGAGAAGACGGGACAGGACGATAATCTGATGATATACATTTATTCTTGTTTGCCCGTGTTAAAAACTGACACTCCATGTTTTCGTTATCTACTGTTAGATACGACCCTTTATCAAACGAATGGCACCAAGCACCACCTTTGAGCCAGCCCAGGGATTGTGTAGCGGTTTGTGTTGCAAGCTGTAAAAGAACTCTTCACAATAAGAGACTTTTCGATTCGACGTCAGGGAATGCAAGACCGCATACATAAAAACGTCCTTTTAAACTTCGCATCAGATGCATCCAAAGATAACTGGTTTGTTATACCTGACGTTTGTCTGTCACAAACAGGGAAAGCCTTAGATTACGGTCTCAGTGTTGATGGGAGTGTCACGTGGTATATTAAACACGCAGAGAGGGCCACTTGTTGGTGTAATAACAATAGGTGGAAATTACAAGGCTCAGAGAAGCTGAGAGAACCACAGACACAAAAGAAAGTGAAAATGGATTAATTTTAAAGTGCGTTGTACACGGGAACAGCATACTGGATTAGGAGGCAGTGTTTGGACACAATGGTTATGCAGACCAATCCCGTTAGGAAACATGCGATATCTTTTGACATACGTAGTCATACAGAAAAATAGATGGAATTCGCCTTAACACGAACTGAAGCAACTTTGAATAAGGTAAAATAACAAAAGAAAGGCGAAAAGTCCCCTCTCCTGAACTCTTCGTTTTGTTTTTTCCTGTAGTCCAGTGTATTTTTAAATTGTAGATATTATAAATTGAGAATTCGATTCCCACGAATCTTAAATCGAACAATATCATAAGTTGTGTTCATACGAACGATAATCAAGTCATAAACAACAAAAATTATTACAGGGGGGAGAGAGTAACGCGTTTTTTAATGTAAAAGAAGTTTTCTGAATTAATTTGAGAAAAATTGCGTTCAAACTTTTCTTTTTCATATTTAGGAAAGAAAATTGTAAACTATCGATCATCAGAAATTAATT